>NW_020665302.1:1478862-1479462 GCF_002925995.2 Terrapene triunguis
GAGCTTTAGTTAAAAAACTAAATGTATCCAATCTTGAGTTAAAAACTGCCAGTGATGGAGAATCCACCACGACCCTTGGCAGATGTTCCAGCGCTTAAATACTCTCACCGCTAAAAGTTTACATCTTTTTTTTCATCTGAATTTGTCTAGCTTCAACTTCCTGCCACGCTGGCTCAGGTTAGACCTTTCTCTGCTAGAGTGGAGAGCCCAGTAGTACATATTTGTTCCCCATGTAGGTACTTCCAGACTGTCATCAAATCACCCCTTAGCCTTCTCTTTGTTAAACTAAACAGATTGAGCTCCTGGTATCTATCACTGTAAGACATGCTTTCTAATCCTTTTAACTTTCTTGTGGTTCTTCTCTGACCCCTCTCCAGTTTGTCACCATCCTTCTTGAATTGTTGGCACCAGAACTGGACACAGTATTTCAGCAAGAGTCACACCAGTGCCAAATACATATATAAAAAACCCTCTCTACTCCTGCTTAAGATTTTCCTGTTCAGGGCCGGCTTTAGCAGGTGCGGGGCCCCACGCCGGGACACGAATTGTCTCGCGCCCCCCCCCCCCCCCCCCCCCCCCCCCCCCCCCCCCCCCCCCCCC
>NW_020665302.1:1494462-1537940 GCF_002925995.2 Terrapene triunguis
ATCAGTTAGACCCTGAGCATGTGGGCAAGATCCACCAGGAAGATACCTGGGAAAGAATTCTCTGTAGTAACTCAGAGCCTGTCTCCAGTCATTGGGGATTTTTGCTATAGGCAGTCAGCGATGGGCCACACACCATTGTAGGCAGTCCTGTCATACCATCCCCTCCATTAATTTATCAAGCCCAGTCTTGAAGCCAGTTAGATTGTTTGCCCCCACTGCTCCCCTTGGGAGGCTGCTCCAGAACTTCACTCCTCTGATGGTTAGAAACCTTCAGCTAATTTCAAGCCTAAACTTGTTGATTGCCAATTTATATCCATTTGTTCTGGGGTCACATTGGTGTTTAACTGAAATAACTCCTCTCCTTCCCTGGTATTTATCCCTCTCTGATGTATTTATACAGAGTAATCATATCTCCCCTCAGCCTTCTATTGGTTAGACTAAACAAGCCGAGCTCTTTGTGTCTCCTCTCATAAGACAGGTTTTCCATTCCTCAGATCATCCTAGTAGCTCTTCTCTGCACCTGTTCCAGTTTGATTTCATCCTTCTTAAACATGGGAGACCAGAATTGCACACAGTATTCCAGATGAGGTCTTACCAGTGCCTTGTACTAATACTTCCCTGTCTCTACTGGAAATACCTCGCCAGATGCACCCCAGGACCGTGTTAGCCTTTTTCATGGCCGCATCACATTGACGGCTCACAGTCATCCTGTGAATAACCAATACACTCAGCTCTTTCTCCTCCTCTGTCACTTCCAACTGATAAATCCCCAGCTTATAGTAAAAATTCTTGTTGTTATTCAAGGTCATCCAGATCTTCTTGTATGATATTCCGGTTCTCCTCCATATTGGCAATACCTCCCAACTTTGTGTGATTCACTAATTTTATTAGCACACGCCCACTTTTTGTGCCAAGGTCAGAAATAAAAATGTTAAATAAGGTTGGTCCCAAGACCGATCCCTGAGGAACTCCACTAGTAACCTCCCTCCAGCCTGACAGTTCACCTTTCAGTATGACCCGTTGTAGTCTCCCCTTTAACTGGTTCCTTATCCACCTTTCCGTTCTCATATTAATTCCCATCTTCAGTTTAACTAATAATTTCTCATGTGGAACTGTATCAAATGCCTTCCTGACATCCAGGTAGATTAGATCTAAAAAATCAGTTCTCTTCTCAAAGGAAGATATTAGTAACTTTGTTACCACCTCTTGAATCCAACAATTGTAGAAAAATCTACAATTACTTTCTATCATTTAGGCTGCTCACTTTTTGCAGTTCACCAAGCTTGGAACAGATCATTGAACTTTAGGAAACATCCTAACAGCCCTTTCTTATCTTAATCCCCTGTTAATCCCTCTGATAGAAACACAATTCTGACTCCCAGCCTCAGGGGCACAACCTGGGAGAAGTCTCCTGTCTCCTCTGCAGAACTCATCACATTGCACACTCAGGCTGCCTGCCCCAGGCTTGCGGATTGGGGGTGCACTGCCCCCCAAACTCCGCCCATGCCTCATTTGCTTCCATTTCACTGTCCTTGTAATGTGGATCCAGTCACCAGATCCTCCCACCTGCACCAGGCTGGTGGTGTCTCCAGCTTCCCTGGCGCCTCTCCTCCTGGGGTCCTGCTGCCACCTCGGTCTCCACCCTTCCCCTCAGCCTGCCCGGCCAGCTCCTCTGCCCTTCCTGACCCCCAGGCTCCTGTCACCTGCAACTCTCCTCCCAGATGCAGTCTCTCTCATAGGCACCAACTTCCCCTCTGTCCCATGCGTGCTCGACCCCCCCACACCCCTGGCCCTGCCCCTGCCCCACCTTCGCCCCACCCCAACTCCACCTCCTTCCCCCAAGTCCCCGCCCCTGCCCCACCTCTTTACCGCCTCGTCCCCCAAACGCGCCACGTCCCCACTCCTCCCCCTCCCTCCCGGAAAGTCCTAAGCACCGCCAAACACCTGTTAGGCGGCAGGCGGGAAGCGCTGGGAGGGGGAGGAGTGGGGACACGGTGCGCTCGGGGGAGGAGGAGGCAAGGAGGGGCTGGGGGCGGGGGGAGTTTGGCTGCCGGTGGGGGTGGAGCACCTTCTAATTTTTCCCCGTGGGTGCTCCAGCCCCGCAGCTGGTCTGTCTCACTAAGCCCTGTCTCCTTTCTCTTTAATATCACAAATCCCTGCCCTCGTCCCATCTTGGCCATCTCTTACTGTGGCTACTGTGACCATCTGCCCACCCCCACCCCCATCTCTCTCCATTCAATCCAAAATGTCACTGCTAGCGTCATCGTCCTGTCTTGTCGCTGCCTCCCCCGCCCTTCCCTGGTTCCCTCTCACTGCACCGTATCTGAGCTCCTCACCGTCCCCTTTGAGGCCCTGAGCACTTCCTTCTCCAGCTTCCTGGCTGCTTCCTTCTTTCTCCCACTCTCAGCTTCGTGCCTTCCACTGTGCTGCACCTGCGCTTGGAGCCATCTCTCCCTTCTCTGCCAGTCACACTGTCTCGCTAAAGTTCACCTCTTCCAGGCCCCCTTCTCCCCACCCTTCCTGCAGTATCGCTCCATGGCTGATCTGTGCCCTTGTCCCTTTAGCTCAGCGGGCAGGGAATGTCTCTCACACATGCCAATTTGTGGCACCGGGTATGTGCATTTTGGTAATAGTAAGAAACAGGGTTGGAAATGGTCGAAAACGTGACAAGAACAATGCTAAGCAGCCTGCAAAAGACATCTGCAAGATATGTAAATATAGGCATGGCTAATTGAAACACAAAGAATGAAGAAATATTTGTATTTGCACACTGACTCTGATTGGCTTGCAGGCGCTCTCAGGAATCCAGGGGAGAGTTAGCGCCGTTCAGACCCCAAACAGCTTCCTTATTGATTTATTGGTGAGACAATGGGCTGTTCATATCGTCGTGTCCCACCATTGACCTTAATAGCATCATGTCTCTCTTGTGTGCCTGTCTCCAGCCGTTATCCTTATCACCCCAGCACAGGACACTGTGTGTACCCAACTGCTTCCTAGGTTGCGTATCATCCTGTTGCTATCCCTCGGAGTCACCAGGAAACGGTCGTATTAGGAGAAGAGGGTCACAGCGTGGGGAAAGAGTGCTGTTTGCTTCTTTCTAGTTCTGCAATTCAAAGTGCTGTGGAAAATATTAGTAACCCACTTACTGCACTGTAGTTTTCACTAAATGTTCCTATAAATGCCTCTCGCAAGGAGCCCTCTGAGATGGAAGGTGGAGATCTGAGTTATGCCAGAGACAGTCTGTGTGCGGAGACTTCACAAATTGAAAATTGATCTGCTGCTTAAAGGCTGAATGTCTGGGCTCCCGTAACCCCGAGAGGTCGATCACTCACCCTGTCCGGAATGGGGGCTGGTGCATGGAGCCCCCCACAGCTATTGCTGAGAGCTGCAGCTTTAGACGCAGGCGAGTCACGTATTTCAGCAGAAAGCAACAGTGAGCAGGATTTTAATGATTGCTTCTGACAGATGGGGAGGACTCTATCCAGCAAGACAATCAAACGGCACAGCGTTGTTTAATGTGCATGTTTCTCGTAGAAAGGGATTAGCATGCCATCACGGCTTTGCAATCAAATGGGAGCAGCAGTGGCTGGAACCAAAGAACCAAATGTCCCAGGAAGACAAGCCCATGTGGGATTACACTGATCTAATGGCGCCAGGTTAGGAAAATAAACAGCCTGGGCTGACGTAACGGCAGTGCTGGGTCAAGATGGGATGGATTCGAATGATATAATAGCAGGCTGCTTACTGATATCCGCTGATACTCCTGTCCTGGACAAACATTCATGGGTAGGGACTTTCTGACTAATTCTGAGGTCAGTCAGAGTGATCTGCTCTGTGTAGCTTTTAGAGCAGATGGAAGATTTTAAAAAGAGAATGGAACCTGCTGACAGAGTTTAATTTCAGATCCGGGGCTTCTTGTCGGGTCCCGGAGACACCACTGCAGTCAGAGATCGGCCTGACCCCAACCATTGTGCCACGCAGATAATAAGGGTTAATGGGAACCTCAGCTGGCAACTCCTTGCCCAGAGAGAAAACAAACAGGCTAAATCCTGCTTGAAGAACAGCTCGTCCTGGAGCCAAGCTAGCCTTTGTAACTGACAGACCAGGGGCTGATCCTGCTCCCTCTTACACCAGTGTAAATTCGGAGTAGCTTCACTAACGTTAACAGAGTTACACTGGTGATGTATCTTGCTGTTAGTAAGGCCTTTAGCACAGCCCCACATGACATTCTCATAAGCAGACTAGGGAACTGTGGTCTAGAGATGAAATTACTATAAGGCGGGTGCACATCTGGTTGAAAGACCTTAGTCAAAGAGTAGTTATCAATGGTTCCTTGTCAAACCTGGAGGGAGGGTGTATCTAGTGGGTCCCACAGGGGCCAGGCCTGGGGGCGGTACTATTCAATATTTTCATTAATGGCTTGGACAATGGAGTGGAGAGCATGCTTATAACATTTGCAGATGACTCCAGACTAGGAGGGGTTGTCAGGGGTTTGGAGGACAGGATTAGAATTCAAAACAACCTTGACAAATTGGAGATTTGGTCTGAAATCAACAAGATGAAATTCAGTAAAGACAAGTGCAAAGTTCTATACTTAGGAAGGAAGAATCAACCCCGCAACTACAAAATGGGGAATAACTGGCCAGGTGGAAGTATTAAAAGGCTCTGAGGGTTATAGTGGATCACAAATTGAATTTGAGTCAACAATGTGACACAGCTGCAATAAAGGCTAATATCATTCAGGTGTATTAACAGAAGTGTCGTATGGAAGATATGGGAGGTAATTGTCCCACTCTACTTGGCCTCAGCTGGAGCACTGTGACTAATTCTGGGCACTACACTTCAAGGAAGATGTCGGCAAACTGGAGGAGAGCAACAAAAATGATAAAAAGTTTAGAAAACTTGCCCTATGAGGAAAGGTTAAAAAACTGGGCATGTTTAGTCTTGAGAAAAGAAGACTGAGGGGGATCTGATAACAGTCTTCAGATATGTTAAGGGCTGTTCTAAAGAGGACGGTGATCAGTTGTTCTCCATGTCCACTGAAGGTAGCACAAGAAGTTATAGGCTTAATCTGCAGCATGGGAGATGTAGGTTAGATATTAGGAAAAAAATATCTAACTCTAAAGGTAGCTAAGCTCTGGAACAGGCTTCCAAGGGAGGGTGTGGAATCCCTGTCACTGGAGGTTTAAGCACAGGCTGGACAAACGCATGTCAGGGACAATCTAGGTTGACTTGGTCCTGCCACAGCGCAGGGGCTGGAGTAACTGACCTCCCAAGGTCCCTTCCAGCCCCACATTTCTCTGATTCTATGAAAGCATGTGGAAGTGAGAGAAGAATCGGGCCCAACACGTTCTATGGGAAACCCCTGCAGAGCCGCACTGTTGGATGGCAGGAGGCTGTACGCGTGGCGGGGTGAAAGGTCATGAGCAGTGGCAGAAGCTGAAGGAATATCCTGGCACTAGGCCAGATTTTGCCACCCTTGCTGATGCTCAGCAATGCTTTGCTTTGTGAGTAGCCCCACTGATTGCAGTTCAACTGATTTGCAGAATAAAGGGCCACTCAGCAGGAGCGAGAATGGTAGAAAGGGCCCAGATGATGGGAGACTATGCCTCAGTCTTATGAGCAAAACCCACCCAGAGCCAGAGAGGGCTACCCTTACTCTTGAGCACTGTCTATCTAAGGTACTTCTGTGGGCCTTTTCCTCTTGTTGCATGCCATGCCGCCTCTCTTTCCCACTCTCTGCAACTCCGGGTGCTCTCCCTTCCCTCTGGCCAGGTCCCTGTGTGTTTTCCCCCTTCCGGTGTATCAATGTCTGTCTGTATAAAATGTCTCAGGCAGTCTTATGCGCTGCCCAGATCATGCCACTTCCCCAGTGGCTGATAGGGGAACCTGGGCCTGCCCTTTACTCCGCGTGCCAACCCAGGAACCCTGTCAGCAGCAGCCAAAGATTGGCACCATCTTAAACCTTGCTGCCATTTCCCTGAGCCTTTTCCTACATCCTCTCCCCTGGGTTTCCTTCCTCCCCTCTCTAATGTCCAGAGAATGGCCGCAGGCTCCCTCACTGCAGCCCTTTTCTGCTACCAGTTTCCTGGCTTTCCCCAGCCCCCCTGGTTCCATCGTTAGGCCACCTCATTCCCTTCAGCTCTGGCCTATCTGCTTAACCGGCCCATTCTCAGCCTCATTAACCCCTTCTAGGCTAGTGTGGGGCTGAACTGGAGCACCTTACAATATGTGATATATTTGTCCTCCTAAACCCCCTGTGAGATAGGACAGAGCTATTGTCCCATTTTACAGATGGAAACTGAGGCACAGAGAGGTTAAGTGATTTGTCCAAGGTCACACAGGAAATCTGTGGCAGAGAAGGAAATTGAACCTGGATCTCCTGAATGCCAGAGTGCCCTAACCGGGTCCATCGTCCCTCTTCACACCATATGCCATGAACAGAAATCAGTGGGGCTATTTACAGTGTAAGCTATGAAGAAGGTGGCATAACTGAGCCCTCAGTGATTGCAGTCAGAGCTCTCTGGGCACACCTTGTCTTTGCATCCATGTGGGTGGGGGGGTTGCTAGTGTATTTGAGTATTTGCTTCTCTGTGGATTGTTTCCTTTCTGCCTTCGTTTGCTCAGGTCTGACATGTGCTGGCTAGACTTTGGGGGGGCTCCAGGTCTGCAATAGCTAGGGCTGCAGCAGGGCAGGACTGAGGTGTATCAGCCAAGCAGTGTGGAGTCCTTGGGCTGGAATTGCAGAGAGACGGTAAACGCCAGGACTGAGCTGCCTTAAAAAGAGCTGGATGTGAGTCCCAGGACTGGATTCGCTGGGGGGTCTCTGGCGCAGGATTGGGGGACACTGGCTGGGACCTGGGGAATGGAACACCGAAGTATGCTCCCGGTCAGGAGTGAGCCACACTGACAGAGAGCTGGGAGGCAAACCTGCCCTGGGCCTCCCTTCAGTATGCTGGGCTCTGCTTGCATTTCTGCAGCCGGTCAACCTAGACCCTTTCAAACCCTCATTCCTGCTCCCTTGATGCATAGCCTACACAGCTACGGTAACTCTATTTACATGCCCTGCCAAGAGCTGGAAATGCAGCTTAAGATCTAAAGTCAAAGAACATCTGTCACTGGATAATGGCCTCCTGCTGCTGGATAAACGTCTCGGGAGTCTCCCAGTGCGCCATTGACAGCAGTTCTCGTGTAAAGTGCTGACTGTTCAAATAATCAAACACACACAAATAAATCTGTTAGTCTTTAAGGTGCCACCGGACTCCTCGTTTTTGCAAACACACCCAGCAATTTCCAGACTGTCTCCGGCCGGGGTCTGTCTTGGGGTCCTGTCTGTGGCAGTGGCCAGCACCATGTGCTTCAGAGTGGACAATGCTGTGCAAGAAACTCCAGAATGCCCAGAGGGGATGTGCCTGTCTCGCCTGCTGGCTGCTTTGTTGCTCTCCGATGTGGAACACAGAGTTTTCTCCACAATGGTCTGTTCACTGACGGGGTCACCTTGTGATCCCGTTTGGTGTCACAAGCTAAGCAGGGGTGGGCTGGGTCACTACTTGGACAATGAGATGCAGTCAGCATGCTGCTGATTCAGTAGGTGATGCTGTCCCCTCTGAGGATATGTCTAGCATGCGGGCTAGCCCTGTGAGTAATTACCCAGAGCCCACATTGAGTCTCATGCTGTTCCCGGACCCGAACTACTGAGATTAGAACTAGCTTACGTGTGTCGGCTCAGGCTGCAATGACACCCAGTGATTGAAGTCTAAAGGTACCCAGAGACACAGCTGAAACTGTGTCTTTTGGAAATCCTTGTTCAAAATCTGATACTTTTAATGAAACAGCTGCCGCTTTTCACCCCAGAGGTGACTGCAGCTCAGTGGTGGGTAAAGTGATTCCTGTAAGGTCCTTTCCTACCCTGCAGAGGCCTTATGATGCTTAATTCGTTACTGTTTGAATGGAAGGGGCAAAGGGTTGTTGTTCTCAGGGCTTCTAGGGCAGAAGGAATGTTGCTGGCTTACCAAATAATGCTGTAGTGTAGGAAAACTTTACAGCAAGTTTAGAAATGGCTTCGAGGTTTATCCTATGGCAGTTCTCATCTTAACCTTGCCATCCTCTAGGCCCATCTGCTTACTCATGAGGTGACTCCTTCAGATCTAACCCAGGTGGGTTATAGACTGAGACCAGTGTGTGATATGAGCTCACTTTGTCTGATGGGCATTGGTGCAGTTCACTTTAGCATTATTCTGATTGGCTGGGAGAATAGATTTATTTTGTGCTTCTGGCCAATCAAAGAATAACTTAACAGTAAGAATGATGGTCTCTGATCAGCTGTAAGTTTTTACTTTTTTTATTGGTCAAAAACAAGGAGCCACCGGCTGATCTGCTGATGTGATTGGCTGGCAGAGAAGCTGTATCACTGCAGCACGTTGGTGGTTTTTTGTATTTTATCTCATTCCCTTTCCATGATCTAAAGCGATTCTTTTTGTGGAACTAACTAGAGGAATATGAAACATGCTGCTTACATCAATATTACTGTCCGAGACACAGATGTGGTTTTGTATCCTGGCTTATCATACCCCGGAGCTACATTGTATATTTTACTGCTTGATGTAACGGCCTCTTTCCATTTGCCATCCTGCCAAAATGTTTTGCTCTCCCAGTGTCTTCCTGGGAAGTTCTAATCATGGGCAGCATCTCTTATGTGGGTCTGTCTGCCTTCTGCGAGGCAGGCGGATGTGTTGGGTCTCTGGGCAATGGTCCCTGGTCAAAGAATACGAGAGGTCACCATGGAGTCCAGATTCCACTGAGAATGGGGAAATGGGGAAAGCAATGTCAAAATGCCTGGGACCACTAGAGAATCAGAGGGCTGGACTTTCTGGTTTATCTCATTAGTGCCAGTGATTCCCCACTCACATGCTCTGCTTTGAACATTTAGGCCCTGAGTCTCCTCTCACTTGGTGTAAACCAGGAACACTTCAGTTGAAGTCCATAGGGTTACACTGGGTGGCAGACAGCTGCTCCAAACTGGGATTGAACCGGGATTTTAGCATCCATCCTGATATTGACTAGGCCTGGCTGTACTGAGCTGATGAGACCCACTCAGAGTGCAGCCCACACTGCTGTGGCAGGAGGTGGTTGCTCTTCACAGCATACATGTCCTGAGATGTTACCAGGGCATCCAATCCAAAAGCCACCAGAGTTGTTGGCTATTTTGACAGCGTAACAAAGAGCTGACCTCATACACATGGCCAGGGAGTTCTTTAAAAGCATGTACGTGATTATTAATAGATCTCAATGAGCGCAAGATGGTCCCAGCTGTACTTCTCAAAGGCAGCAGTGCTCCTTCCTCAGATGTGCACGTCACAGGCTTTCCTGAAGACTGAACATCCCAGTGAGAGCTGGAGAGAGCCGCGGGCTCCGTGCTTTGCGGGGAATGCTGTACCTTCTAGTCAAAAGAAAGGCCTTGTTAGTTGAGGCCACCAACACAGCGGCTTGTTTCCTTCTGCAGTACTAGGGAGAGCCCGAACCAGTGGTGGAAAGGGGCTGCAGAAGGGATGGCTTGGCAATGGGCCGAGTATTTTTATAGCAATGAATAAAACTTGCAGGCAAACAAAGGGGCTGTCACCTCTGTAACTAGAAGAGATTTCAAATCACACTGCAGCACGCCAGCGGGGAAGAGCCCAGCCTGGAACTCATTTAGGAGAACGGTGACCTTTATTAACATCCACATTTGCTCGGGGGCGCTCTTCCTGTCTTTGCAGAAGGAGGTTACCTTGTCTCCCTTCCCATTGCCAAGAGGGAAATCAGTTTAGCCCACTTGCAAAGCACGTCCCTCCTTGAGCCCAGTGCAGGAGGGAGAAGGAAACACAGCAGCTACGTGCCAGTGCAAACAAACAACAGCAGCTAGTAACTTCACTCCAGGAGCGACTGACCCTTCTGGGGGCAGCTTCCTAACCTGGCTTGTTTGTTTCTGACTTTAAATGTCGGCGGTCTCCACCCCGAAACTGGATTGGATCAGGTGACCTGGCCATGGTTAAGAAGGGTGACAGAATCGCTGCTGGAGCTGGCAGAATTCTTCTGCACAACGGCATTGAAGTTACTGAGACTAACTGATCTGGACCACTTCAGTGTCTATGCAGCCGATGACTCATTAGCTCAGGACCTCCTGGCAGCCATAGCATGATCCGAGGCAGTCTCTGGCTTAACTCCCAGGACTGGCCATGCTCCGGCACTTGCCTCCTTCGGGCTGGGGTTTGGAGGGAAAGAGTTGTAGGTAAATCATGCCCATGTCCTGGACAGGCCATTATCTCCTCGGTTTGAGGGCAGGGAGGCAGGACCCTCAGAGGCCATTGGAACTCATTGGGTGTCAGAGGACAGACTGCTGTGCACAGTCGAGGTCCACAGGGGAATTCTGGCCTGGCCGGGGCAGGATTCTTTCTGACTGTGCTAGCGTCCATCCCAGCAGCATTTTTCTTAGACGTCAAGGGACTGTCACTTCGTTCTGTGTTTGTACAGCACCTAGCACAATGGGGCCCTAGTCCGTGACCAGACTCCTAGGTGCTATTCAGGGCCGTCCTTACCCATACACAAAGTACACAGCTGAGTACGGCACCAGGAAACTTGGGGCACCACATTTCCTGGTGCCCTGCGCCGCTGCGTGCTGCCCCAGCCCCTGCTCCGGCTCTTCCCCAGGGCATCTGCCCCGCCCTGCCCCAGCCCCCCCCCCCCCCCCCCGCCGCCCCCCGCCCCCCCCCCCCCCGCCCCCCCCCGGAGCCCGGGGCCCCCCCCCCCCCCCCCCCCCAGCAGAGGCCTGGGGCAGGGCATCACACAGCGCCCCGCAGAGGCCTGAGGCCAGCCCCTGCCCCCCCACCCTGCTCCCTCCCCGCAGAGGCCTGGGGCCCCACACAGCCCCTCTGTGGGGGGGCTGTGTAGGGCACCAAAATAGCTAGGGACGGCCCTGGTGCTACGATAATACAAATACATAAGAAGACGTTTGCCTGAGCCTGCCCTTGGTCTGGTTCAGATAACCCCGCCTCAGTTGATCACATTGTACCATTTGCCACCAAACACTGCTGAGAAGCGTCCCCCAGGCCCCTGCCCTGGTATGGACGGGGTCAGGTTTGCTTAATCACCTTCAAAAGTCACCAGCCTGATGCCCGGGGTGGTGTAAAGAGTCCATCTCCGATCTCCTTAGTGGTTGCTGCTGGGGCCCTCAGATCTGGACAGTGAAATCTTTCTTTACGCTCAACCGATTCCCCAAACAGAAGCACCTGGGGAAAGTGGATCCACCCCCCCTGCCCTATTTTTATTAAGAAGGGAAGGGATGCAGCATCCTTCAGTGGCTAGGACACGGGACAGGAGTTGGGAGCCCTGGATTCTTTTCCATGCTTTGCCACAGACCTGCTGAGTGACCTTGTCATAGATTCATAGAGTTTAAGGTCAAAGGAACTATTTAGTTTGATCTCCTGTATACCGTTACCCTAATAACGAGCCCAGTAACTTGTGTTTGGCTAATACATATCTTCCAGAAAGGCATCCAGTCTGGATCTGAAGACATCAAGAGGTGGAGAATCCACCACTTCCCCTGGGAGTTTATTCCAGCGGTTACTCACCCTCACTGTTAAACATGTGTGCCTTATTTCTAATCTAAATCTCTCTGGTTTCAGCTGCCAGCTCTTGGTTCTTGTTCTGCCAGATTAAAGAGCCCTTAGGACCTGGTATTCCCCCCCCCCCCCCCCCCATGAAGGTACTGATACACTGTGATCAAGTCACCTCTCAATCTTCTTTTTGATAAGCTGGACAGATTCAGCTCTTGTGCCTCAATTTTCCCATCAATAAAATGGGAATAATGATATTGACCCTCTGTACTGCAGTGCTTTGAGATCTACCGATGGGAAGCTCTTAAGAGTTATTTTGATCAGGTTTGTCCATCATCCAGGACATTGACTTCAACACAGTGACCCTTGATGTTCCCCCCAGGAGCCTCCCTTGGCTCCTGTCTCTTTCCCATGGCTCTGGGTGCCTTGGCACCGTCCCGGTTGTAACTATTTCCTTCTTCTCTGTCATTTACCATGGCACCAAAGCCGTTCAATTTCCTGTAACTGTCTTAAAGACCAAATTTAATTGCAGCCCGGTAATTACAGGTGAAGATCTCCAAATGTATTATTAAAAACCATGCATCCCCCCCGAGCCAGAGACAGCTGGTAATTTCCATATTGCGCTTTGCTGAGCGGCTCTGGAATGGCTATTTCGGTGCATGTCACGTGTGTGATGACTGCAGAGCTGGAACCTGAGACCTCTAAAGCGGATAATGAGCTTTCCCCGAATGGGAAGGCCAGTGCCACTCGGCAAGTACCTGCTACTGTGATACCGTCCTTTTATCACAACCTTGCAGCGTAAAGAAGATGGTTGGCAGACCGGCTCGCTGTGTAAAATTAATTAGAATGCCGTCAGTGCTGGCAGTTTTCAAAACGATGCGCAGATGAAAAAGACTTTGATTTGGAGAGAGACTTCGAGTCTGAGGTTGGGTACAACACATCAAAGCCTTGGAGATGCAGCATCCACCCACGTCTGCTGCCTGCCCTGCGGATGGCTCCCCTGGTTGGGCAGATGTGAGTAATGGAGCAGGCGACAGAAGGCTGTTATGCTCTGCCTCTGGGGTCAAGCCAGGGTGGAGTGACTGTCTGTAAAGCGCACCGGGACATGGCACATTGTGGAGCTCTCTAAAACTTGCGGTTCAGGTTTCTTCTCCTTCCCTTGGGGCAGAGGACCTTTCAGTGACCCCTGTCTGTGCATCTGGCTTCTTCAGTCCTGTGCTCTCTGCTGTTCTGCTGTCCCTGTGTCTCAGGGGCATGTGCCTGGCAGCCATCCCAGTGCTGGCACTAGGATCATGGTCACCATCTTGCAGGGAAGGGCAGGTGTGAGGAGGGGCGAGCACTCCACAGTTAGACTCTGGATTCACGGCCCGTGGAGTCACTGGGGCATGTGCAACCAGGCTGCACAGAGTGCTCGCCAGTATATTGGAGGGACCAGGCCTGCACTGGGGGGCGGAGGGGGGAGGTGATGGATGTGGGGAGTGGATTGGTCTTTTCCAGCTAGGAGTATGGGATAATTTGGGGACAAATCCTGCCCCCTTCTGCATAGGGCCTGGGGAGGCAGACGCAGAGAACTGGGTACAGTTTCATTGCCCAGGGAATGGGGAACAGATCCAGGGAGTCTGCCCCCCATGAACACCAAGGAACCTGGCTTCCCAAGGGCTTTCTTCACACAGCCATGTGCGGGGGGGGGGGGGGCAGAGGGGGGGGGGGGGGGGGGGGGGGGGCGGACTCCATGGGTTCTCCATGACTGGAGCACCCGGGGGGGAAAATTGTGGGAGGAGCGGGGGCAGGAAGAGGTGGGGTGGGGGATTGAGAGAAGGGATGGAGTAAGGGCAAGGCCTGGGGCAGAGTGGGGGTCCAGAACCCCGGGGAAATCCCAGTGTCAGCCCCTCTGGAAGGGGTAGATCTACCAGCCGTTCTCCCCATCCCCACCTGAAGGTACTACGGGGGCTAGTCCAGCCCTGAGGGGGGAGTAGTGACTGCAGAGCATCGCTGCTGCCCCGCTGTGGCCTGGAAGGATTTCATCCTCCCGGCTCTCCAAGAGCTCTTGGTGCTAGACTAAGTAGAAGCCAAGCCAGGGTGTCCTGGATATCTGGAGCGGGCTGTGGATCTAGTTCCATTACGAGCAGACAGACAGCTACGCCTTGTGGCCAGTGCTACCGAAATGCCCCACTGCTGACGTCTCTCCGTTCCACTGCGGGTGGCAGCATTCGCGGGCTGGGTGTGGATGTTCCCATGGCTGGGGTGGGCAGGAATCCTTGGGCCAAACCTGCTCAATTCGCTCAGATACATGAGCAGACTAACCAAGGGTGACCCCTGCTCTGATCCTGCGTTGCAGATGCCCGTGGAACACCAAAGCGAAAACCCAGGGCTGTGCGTTCCCAGGGAGCTGGGATGAACACAGGGGCAATAGGAAGGGAGTTAACGTACATCTCGGTACATGGGTCAGCGTCTGAGTGGCAGCTGGTGTCAGACGGATGCTGAGGGCGGAGGGAGGTGCATGTAGCACCGGCTCAGACATGCCTTTGGCTTTGACCAATAAGACATGAGGCAGGTCTGGACTGGGGTCACTTCCACCTGCGTCTGGCCTCTCAGCCCGGCAGCTACTTCAGCTCAGACTCACTTCAGTCAGATGCTGCTCTCTGTTACAGCGCTGTCTATCCAGAGTAAAACCAGTATGAGCTCAGAACCTGGGCCAGATCCTGGCACTCAGCTTTGCTGTTCAGGGAATGCAAAGGGGGATGTAACCCACAGCCCCACACCAACTCCCCGGCAGCCCCCGGCATAGGGCACACACATTGAGGCTCTGGTGAGCTTCAGCTGGTCGGTGACCCATGGGCCACCAGAGCCAACGAGCGTAACTCAGAACAGCAACCTTCTCCAGCGGACTGTAGCGCCTGTCGACATTTGTATCATTGCGTTCGGGGCTATCTCTGGTGAAATGCCCCCTGCCCCTCTTGATGGGCGTTACCTCTGTGCCATGAGGAGGGGTCACCCCAGGGCTGCCTCCATCTCCTGATTGCTCCTTTGCCAGACCAGGCGATAAGCAGACTGGCTCCGAGGCACTCCTGAGATCTGCATGCTGCATTAACGGCTCAGTGGTGCGATTCAGTACTTGGACCTGCTCCCACTGAAACACTCAATGGACTTCCAGGGGGCCGGATTGGACCCTTTAAGAGGCGCCGTTCTTGATAAATTCAGAAATAGGAGTGGGGACAGTGGGCAAGCAGAAACCTCTCTCATCTCTGGCGCCGCCAGGGGCAGGGGGCTGATGTCATTTTGCAAATGAGAAATCCCTGTGTTTAAGAAGTGTATGGGCCTGATTCTCCATTGCGTGACGCCGATGTCATGCTGGGGTAACTCCTATTTATACCTCTGTAATTCAGAACCAGGGTCCTGTAACTTGGCCACAACAGCCCCCTGCAGCCTGGCTTAGCCAGGTCACGTCGGGATTTGTAATGAATTCAGTAGAAAACATGCCATGTGGCCGTGGCATTCGGCTCCCTTTGCCATGCTAGCTGCTCGTTCACTGCCAGTCTCCTGCGCCGCTTACTGTGCTGACATGTTGTGTCCCTGCGCTGTACCACTCCCCTTCCTGGGCCAGGCTCCTGCTGTGTTCTAACCCCCCACGGACACCGTCAGCCCCCCATAAACAGGGATACTGAGCTCTCAGGCCAGGGGCACAGCACAGACCTGTACTGCGATAGCGGCATCGGTCAGGGATGTGAAGAATCCACAGTCCAAGCGACGTAGTTATACTGGCCTATCCCCTGTGTAGACAGCGCTGTCGATGGGAGAGCTTCTCCTGGTGACGTAGCTACCGCAGGGAGGTGCATTAACTACGCTGACGGAGACGCTCTCCCATTAGCATAGTCGTGTCTTCACTAAAGTGCTACCTCCGCACAGCTGCACCAGTGCTGCTGTAGCGCTGTGTGGGAAGACAAGCCCTAAGAATGAAACGCACAACACTCCCTCCCTCCCCCACCGCAGTCCCAGAACTAGACCCATGGCTGCGGCGGAGGAAGCGTTAAGGCCTCTGTCATTCTCTCTGCAGAGTGGATCATCTTCCCTTTACTGCTTAGCGTCCCAGCCTGAATGTCCTTTTAATGCAGTGTTAATGGGCAAAGAGCTATTGAACTGTGGCCTGGAAATATCCCTTTGTAACTTCTCCACGGTGCTTTTGGGTTGCTTCCCAGAGTCGTACTGCAGGTCATGAATTAGAAAGAATATGGAGGCAGAGAAGTGCTGACTGCAGGACAAACTCCACCTGTTCAAAGCTGCTGCTCTTGCTTGCAAGCATTTTTCAAGGGAATTTTTATTGCTACCTAACAAAACTGCATGTGGCTGTATCTCATTAGGGACCCTTACCTATGCCGAATAAATTTGTTAGTCTCTAAGGTGCCACAAGTACTCCTTTTTGCGGATACAGACTAACACGGCTGCTACTCTGAAAACTATGCCGAATAGTACTTCATGCCATGGATAACCCACAGGGCTGCTTACAGATACCAGTCAGCAATCAAAGATAGCAGCACGGGGCCCTCAGAGCAGACAGGGTTAAATCCAGCTTTAACTGTCACCAGGACCAGAAGATATTCACCCAAGAGTTCTGAAGGAACTCAAATGTGAAATTGCAGAACTACTAACTGTAGTCGGTAACCTATCATTTAAATCAGCTTCTGTACCAGGTGACTGGAGGATAGCTAATGTGACGCCAATTTTTAAAAAGGGCTCCAGAGGTGATCGGCAATTACAGGCATGTAAGCTGACTTGGGTACCGGGCAAACTGGTTGAAACTATAATAAAGAACAATATTGTCAGAGTCAACATGGTTTTATTGAAGGGAGAATATTGGAAGAGTCAACATGGTTTTATTGAAGGGAAATCATGCCTCACCAATCTACTAGAATTCTTTGAGGGGGTCAACAAGCATGTGGACCAAGGGGATCCAGTGAATATAGTGTACTTAGATTTTCAGAAAGCCTTTGACAAGATCCCTCACCAAAGGATCTTATGGAAAGTAAGCTGTCATGGGATAAGAGGGAAGGTGCTCTCATGGATTGGTAACTGGTTAAAAGATAGGAAACAAAGGGTAGGAATGAATGGTCAGTTTTCAGAATGGAGAGAGGTAAATAGTGGTGTCCCCCAGGGGTCTGTTCTGGGACCAGTCCTATTCAACATATTCATAAATGATCTGGGAAAAGGGGTAAACAGTTGGCAACATTTGCAGATAATACAAAATTACTAAAGATAGTTAAGACCCAGGCAGACTGCGAAGAGCTACAAAAGGATCTCTCAAAACTGGGTGACTGGGCAACAAATTGGCAAATGAAATTTAATATTGATAAATGCAAAGTAATGCACATTGGAAAGCATAATCCCAACTATACATATAAAATGATGGGGTCTGAATTGGCTGTTATGACTCAAGAAAGAGATCTGGGAGTCATTGTGGATAGTTCTCTGAAAACATCCACTCAATGTGCAGCGGCAGTCAAAAAAACGACAGAATGCTGGGAATAATTAAAAAGGGGATAGAAAATAGGACAGAAAATATCATGTTGCCTCTATATAAATCCATGGTACACCCACATCTTGAATACTGCATGCAGATGTGGTCGCCCCATCTCAAAAAAGATATATTGGAATTGGAAAAGGTTCAGAAAAGGGCAACAAAAATGATTAGGGGTATGGAACGGCTTCTGAATGAGGAGAGATTAATAAAACTGGGACTTTTCAGCTTGGAAGAGAGACGGCTAAGGAGAGATATGATTGAGGTCTATAAAATCATGACTGGTGTAGAGAAACTAGATAAGGAAGTGTTGCTTACTACTTCTCATAACACAAGAACTAGGGGTCACCAAATGAAATTAATAGGCAGCAGGTTTAAAACAAACAAAGGGAAGTATTTCTTCACCCAATGCACAGTCAACCTGTGGAACTCCTTGCCAGAGGATGTTGTGAAGGCCAAGACCATAACAGGGTTCAAAAAAGAACTAGATAAATTCATGGAGGATAGGTCCATCAATGGCTATTAGCCAGGATGGGCAGGGATGGTGTCCCTAGCCTCTGTTTGCCAGAAGCTGGGATTGGGTGACAGGGGATGGATCACTTGATGATTCCCTGTTCTGTTCATTCCCTCTGGGACACCTGGCACTGGCCACTGTCGGCAGACAGGATACTGGGCTAGATGGACCTTTGGTCTAACCCAGTAGGGCCATTCTTACGTTCTTATGTTAACTGTGGTGAGGATAGGGTTTGTGTCTTGGACCCCAATTCTCAAATCTTACACACGTGCTAAACTCTGCACACAATGAGTCGTCCAACTGAAGTCAATGGCACTACGTGTGTGTGTAAAAGTGCACACGTGTGTTCGTTTTTGCAGAATCCAGTCTCTAGTTACTAATCCTTTGTTAACAGAAATATGAATTGATGAACAGCACAGAGATAAATAAAAAGCAAATCATGCTTTACGAATGTGAGGAGATCAATTGTTTTTGGCCAAGGACAGTTTATAACAGAGTATCTAATAGCTATATGTGTAGGATGGATGGGGCCTTTATTGTATACCTCCATAATCTGTCTAAGGGCTTTATCCTGCCACCCTTCACCATTGTATCTGGGCGCCTTCCATGTAAAATCAACAGTAGCCAAGTCCCTAGTGCACCCATGGAGTTCATAAAACACATGAACAGACAGGGGTATGCACACGCGTGCACACACGCACATCCATGCTCTCTCTCACACACACTCTAGCAACTGTGTGTAATGTGTCTTTAACATGTGAGGGCTATTTCCTTCATTGCACATTTCGTCACACAACTCTCAAGATAACCTTCAACTTTCCAGTATTTCATAGAATCATAGAATATCAGGGTTGGAAGGGACCTCAGGAGGTCATCTAGTCCAACCCCCTGCTCAAAGCAGGACAAATTCCCAACTAAATCATCCCAGCCAGGGCTTTCTCAAGCCTGACCTTAAAAACCTCTAAGGAAGGAGATTCCACCACCTCCCTAGGTAACCCATTCCAGTGCTTCACCACCCTCCTAGTGAAAAAGTTTTTCCTAATATCCAACCTAATATCCGTGGTTGTTCTTCCTCCGGGGCTTTTTAAGGGGCTCTGTCAATCTGGTTTAGACCCAAAATTTGAATCATAGAATCATAGAATATCAGGGCTGGAAGGGACCTAAGGAGGTCATCTAGTCCAACCCCCTGCTCAAAGCAGGACCAATTCCCAACTAAATCATCCCAGCCAGGGCTTTGTCAAGCCGGGCCTTAAAAACCTCCAAGGAAGGAGACTCCACCACCTCCCTAGGTAACGCATTCCAGTGCTTCACCACCCTCCTAGTGAAATAGTGTTTCCTAATATCCAACCTGGACCTCCTCCACTGCAACTTGAGACCATTGCTCCTTGTTCTGTCATCTGCCACCACTGAGAACAGCCGAGCTCCATCCTCTTTGGAACCCCCCCTCAGGTAGTTGAAAGCAGCTATCAAATCCCCCCTCATTCTTCTCTTCTGGAGACTAAACAATCCCAGTTCCCTCAGCCTCTCCTCATAAGTCATGTGCTCCAGACCCCTAATCATTTTTGTTGCCCTCCGCTGGACTTTTTCCAATTTTTCCACATCCTTCTTGTAGTGTGGGGCCCAAAACTGGACACAGTACTCCAGATGAGGCCTCACCAATGTCGAATAAAGGGGAACGATCACGTTCCTCGATCTGCTGGCAATGCCCCTACTTATACAGCCCAAAATGCCGTTAGCCTTCTTGGCAACAAGAGCACACTGTTGACTCATATCCAGCTTCTCGTCCACTGTGACCCCTAGGTCCTTTTCTGCAGAACTGCTACCTAGCCATTCGGTCCCTAGTCTGTAGCAGTGCATGGGATTCTTCCGTCCTAAGTGCAGGACTCTGCACTTGTCCTTGTTGAACCTCATCAGGTTTTTTTTGGCCCAATCCTCTAATTTGTCTAGGTCCCTCTGTATCCGATCCCTACCCTCTAGTGTATCTACCACGCCTCCCAGTTTAGTGTCATCTGCAAACTTGTTGAGAGTGCAGTCCACACCATCCTCCAGATCATTAATAAAGATATTAAACAAAACCGGCCCCAGGACCGACCCTTGGGGCACTCCGCTTGAAACCGGCTGCCAACTAGACATGGAGCCATTGATCACTACCCGTTGAGCCCGACGATCTAGCCGGCTTTCTATCCACCTTACAGTCCATTCATCCAGCCCATACTTCTTTAACTTGGCGGCAAGAATACTGTGGGAGACCGTATCAAAAGCTTTGCTAAAGTCAAGGAATAACACATCCACTGCTTTCCCCTCATCCACAGAGCCAGTTATCTCATCATAGAAGGCAATTAAGTTAGTCAGGCACGACTTCCCCTTGGTGAATCCATGCTGACTGTTCCTGATCACTTTCCTCTCCTCTAAGTGTTTCATAATTGATTCCTTGAGGACCTGCTCCATGATTTTTCCAGGGACTGAGGTGAGGCTGACTGGCCTGTAGTTCCCCGGATCCTCCTTCTTCCCTTTTTTAAAGATGGGCACTTCATTAGCCTTTTTCCAGTCATCCGGGACCTCCCCCGATCGCCATGAGTTTTCAAAAATAATGGCTAATGGCTCTGCAATCTCATCCGCCAACTCCTTTAGCACCCTCGGATGCAGCGCATCCGGCCCCATGGACTTGTGCACGTCCAGTTTTTCTAAATAGTCCTGAGCCACTTCTTTCTCCACAGAGGGCTGGTCACCTCCTCCCCATACTGTGCTGCCCAGTGCAGCAGTCTGGGAGCTGACCTTGTTCGTGAAGACAGAGGCAAAAAAGTCATTGAGTACATTAGCTTTTTCCAAATCCTCGGTCACTAGGTTGCCTCTCTCATTCAGTAAGGGGCCCACACTTTCCTTGACTTTCTTCTTGTTGCTAACATACCTGAAGAAACCCTTCTTGTTACTCTTAACATCTCTTGCTAGCTGCAACTCCAAGTGTGATTTGGCCTTCCTGATTTCACTCCTGCATGCCTGAGCAATATTTTTATACTCCTCCCTGGTCATTTGTCCAATCTTCCACTTCTTGTAAGCTTCTGTTGTAGACAAATGGGTTGGAAAAATCTAACTAATGGAAATGGTTCTTTATTAAAAATCTCTTATGGAATCAGGGTTCCGATGGGAAACCCAGGCCCAGCAGCATGGTGCTAGAACATGAGAACAAGAAAGTGGAGCTAACTAGAAATTTAAATGAAACTGACCTGTCTTGGTTCATATAAGTGAAGTGCAAAAAGCTGGGTGAAGTCCATGTAAAATCCAAGTAGATGAAGCACAAAAAATAAATGAGCCCCATTAATGATGACAAGTATATTAGACATCTAAAGTTCTCTCCCTTTTAATCATCTGAATTGTTATTAGTTACACACCTGTGGGTTTTTCAGAATGATTTTCATCTTGATAGTGTCCCTTTTTCCTCTTGTGCTATGGTAGCTTAATGGTATCTCTCACTGCCAACTAGACATCTCGTCACTCTCAAAGATGAATTAAAGGTTGTTGCGAGTGCTAGCATGACCTTGAGTCCCCCTACCAATTTTTGGGCTCTTACAATAACATTTCCCTGTTTTTTAGATCACTTTTCTCTCTTGTGCAGCTGTGTGAGACCCCACAATAACGGGGAATTGACTCACCGCAGTCCGGCACACACAGGCAGGTTTCACTTCCAGCATGGGAGTAGTCCCAAGGCTAGTAGTGAAGCTGACTAGGCACAAAGTACTGTACTGTCAAATGCACATGTAAACCCACTGAAGAGAGAGAGCTGCGTGTTCCCTACTCGTTCATTTGTGGTGGTCTTAGCTGTTACTTCTGACAGTAGCTAAAGCATTTTCAGGGAAAAGTGGGTTTTCTTTTTATTGGTGGTGTCCCTCTGCCAGAGTGGGTCATGTGGATTTGGAAATAATCCCGTTGTCTGGTTAGGACTAAGATTCCAGCACATTCTTGTAAAGGAAACAAAGCTAGCTCGCCCATTGCAGCCTCGGGGGAGGTGTAGGGATATATTGGCCATTCCTTGGCTGTGACTGATGCTGGATGCAGTGTTGATGTAGCCATGCTGGGCCTGGATAGACAAGGTGGGTGAGGTAATATCCTTTATCGGACCTGCTTCTCTTGATATTAACTCAGCCACCGTGTGTCTCTGATGCTGGTGAAAGTGTCAAACTGACAGTCCTGGAGGCTTCTGTTAACCCGCACGGTAGGCATGCTACCTTCCCTCGCTGTGGGCCACACTCCTCACCTCGGAGATTCAGTTGCCATGTCTTGTTCTGTCCTTGGCCTCTTGGCAAGACTGCCAGCAAAGGGGCAACTGTGGTGTTGATTTTAATGTGGACACCTCTCCACTGGGAACTGGACGAGACCAGGCAACTTATTTCACATCAGCCTCCGGCCTGTCATTACACGGGAACCACCAACTTGGGCTTGCTTTGAACATACTAGATCGGAAAGTCTCAATATCCCATGATGGATCCCCTGAGCCATCCAGTGTCCCTGTTCTTCTCGTTCATATGTTGCTTACTCTGATAAATTGAACTGTTAGCCAGGCCTAGAATAATTTGCCATAATTCATCATTTACCCTGCATGGGGCTAATGCAGCAAGAAGCTAATTATACCAGTAAGAGGGCTGCTGGTAGCATTTGCATGCAATCTTAGCAGCTTACGTTCCAGTGTGTATCCTGCTCCATCCCTCGTGGGATAGGGCAGGGAGACCGCAAAGATAGGAAGACCTTGATTAGTGGTTGAATCGCTCAGACCCATTTGAGCTGTTCACGTGTGCGCAAGGGATCTGCCACAGAGAACTGTGCATATCTCAAGGTCTGTGGTACATTCCACTCTCCAGCGCGTCTCTTGGGGGTCAAACGGGGTCATCTTGCTAAGAGACCAGCCCTGACACACAAAACGAACAGCATGGCAGGCCCCCGACACGGCCCCTTTCAGACCCCGAGGCTCTGGCTATCCAGGAGAGCTTACAGTGATGTGGCTGCGCCGCTGAAAGCTCTCTAGTGTAGCTGTTCTCAGCCAACGGGAGAGAGTTCTCTCGTCGGCTGAATTACTCCATTCCCCTCGAGTGGTGGTAGCTTCCCGCCAACATAGCTCTGTCCACACCGGCGCTTAAATCGGCATAAGTTACGTCACTCAGGGGAGTGGCTAATTCACACCCCTGAGCAACACAATTTATGTCGGATTAGGCTGCAGTGTAGCCATAGCCCAAGAGGTTATGCAGACCGCTCCATGTAGGAGACTAAGTAGCTGCTTGCCTGTCAGCATAACCTGTCCTCCCTCTACCCCAGGGGAAGAACTGTTACGCTTTCACACCATATTGTGTCTAATTAACACCCAGGGGACTGTCGTTCTGGCTGGATTCTGCTTCAGCAAAGATGGAGGAAGAGGGCTGTCCGTCCTTATTAGTCAGCGAGAAATCCGGTGCCTGTCTCTTCCATTGCCTCTTCTTTTCCTTTTACACTGTGTGGGCGTCTCATCCTCATTCCCAAGGATATTCGTCCCCATCACAAAACCTGTGCACTGTTTGGAACAGAACAGGCCTGGCCTATGGCAGCAGGGGGCGAGCCCAGGGCTGGAATAGCAGGGGACTGTGACAGGTGCGTTGACAGAACTGGGAGGACACGACCAAGAATGTTGTGGGGGCTGCAGTTCAGACTCAATCCTTGTATTGGCAGAGCAGCGGGGCTGCAGAACTGGCGTGACAATGACAATCCAGATCAGCCCCTCCTGCAGGACATGGCATCAGTTGCGAGAGCAAAGGGGTTTTAGAACCCTAGGAATTTACTGAGTAATTAAAAGCTATGGGATGGGATCCTGGTTTAGATAATCAAGGTTACACTGTTTCTAGCACGTCACATTTTTAAAATGCTGTGCAAATACTGACTGGGGGTGCCAGGGGAAATGTCCTGGGGAGCGGGGAGGCGACCGGTCAGAGTTGAGGGGCAGTGGCAGAGCGGGGGAAGGGGGGGCATCCCATAACTGAAATGACAAGGGAGCTGCAAGTGAAAACGGAGCTGCGTCAGCAGAGCTGAATACGTGTCAAACTTGCTGTGCAGTTGGCACTACCTAGTGGTAAAACTCCCTGACTTCCCCCAGCCCAAGGAGGCCTGACGTCTCTTCGCGCTCGGTGTATCTGTGTTTGGATGCTCCGCACGCTGAGCCATGACTACAGAGCCCAAGCCAGTTCCTCACACCATGGCTGTGTGACCTGTACTGTACTCCTAGCTGGGTAACGTTTCTGGACAAATAGGTTATCTGCCAAAAAATGCAGCTTTGGGTGACATGAATTCACTGAATCGTTTTGGCTACAGAGCAGGTGGGATGGTGATGCCCCCTTATAACTTAGAATCATAGAAATGTCGGGCTGGAAGGGACCTTGAGAAGTCAGCAAGCACAGTCCCCTCCCTGAGGCCAGACCAGGTCAACCTAGACCATCCCTGACAGGAGTTTGTCCTACCTGTCCTCAAAAACCTCCAAATATACTCTTGTGTTGGAGCAGGGGACCCACGGGTCAAGGCTCCTGCATTCAATCTCCTGGACGGGGAAGGAGAATGATCTAGTGGTCAGAGCAGGGGTCTGGCAAGCTGGGCTCTTAGGTTAAATCCTTAGCTCTTGGCGGGAGCGTGGTTAGAGGAGGGGACTGGGAGTCAGGATATCTGGATTCAGATCCCAGCCCTTGAAGGGAGTGTGATTTGGGGGTCACACATGGGGGAAAACAGAATCCCTGAGATCAATTCCCTGCTGTACACTGCCTTGCTCTGTGACACTGGGGAGGTGATTTTGCTTCAGCTACCCCCCCGTAGAAATGGGAACAATAAACCATTCCCAGGGATGTCAAATGCTTTGAGCCACTTGGGCCGAAGGCCCTAGGAGAGCCGATATACTCACACTCATGCCCCATGTTCCTCGCTGGCAGGAGGCCAGGCCACTTACCTGTTACATTGCATCACAAATCCAGGTTGTGATGACAACGCTGCCCTGTGGGGAGAGCCCCACAGCCACGGAGCGTCACAGGGAGAGGCTCCTTTAGGCTGGGATCCCACACCCTCCCTTGGACAAATGAAGCCCATTCCAGAGCTTAAGGAATGAGGCTGAGGGAACTGGGGTTATTTAGTCTGCAGAAGAGAAGAGTGAGGGGGGATTTGATAGCAGCCTTCAACTACCTGAAGGGGGTTCCAGAGAGGATGGCGCTCGGCTGTTCTCAGTGGTGGAGATGACAGAACAAGGAGCAATGGTCTCAAGTTGCAGTGGGGGAGGTCTAGGTTGGATATTAGGAAATACAGCCCAGAATGATATTAATCCTTTTTGCAACTGCATCACATTGTTGACTCATATTCAATTTGTGATTCACTCTAACCCCCCAGATACTTTTCAGCAGTACTGCCGCCTAGCCAGTTATTCCCCATTTCATTGTTGCCCATTTGATTTTTCCTTGCTAAGTGAAGCACTTTGCACTTGTCTTTATTGAATTTCCTCTTGTTGATTTCAGACCAATTCTCCAATTTGTCAAGGTCAATTGAATTCAAATCCTGTTCTCCAAAGTGCTGGCAACCCCTCCTAGTTTGCTGTCATCTCCAAATGTTATAAGCATACTCTCCACTCCATTATCCAAGTCAAACAACAATATTGAATAGTATCAGACCCAGCCCTGACCCCTGTGCGACCCCGCTCGATACGCCCTGCCCCTTTGAGAGGGAACCACTGATAACCACTCTTTGAGTAGGGTCTTTTTCAACCATATGTGCCCCCACCTGATAGTAATGCATCTAGCTCAAAGCTCGCTTTAGCTGTGTGGTCAGGGCACTCCTCTGGGATGTGGGAAACCCAAGTCTGAATCCCCATTCAGGAGCAGGATTTGAACCTTCTCCTCTGCCAGGGGCGTGCCCTCCCCACCAGGCTATTAGCTGTTCTGGGGTGGGGCGCCCTCAGGGTCTCCTGCTGAACCTCTTCCATTTTGTATCAATAAAGAAATATTCACCGGTGCAGAGACTTGATCTCGATGCTCCCACCTCCCGGTGAGGGGCCTAACCCCCAAGCTGCAGAGTCATTGTCTCCCCATTTTATCCTCTGGCCCAATGACTGTTCAAGTATTTTATCCTCAGTGGGACAGGAGAGACAGAGAGAGGCCCATCCACAGGCTAATGGTTCAGGCAGTCCCCAGGGATGGGGGACACCTGGGTTCAAATCCCTGTCCTGCACGCACTACAGCCCGGATTGTCTCAAGTGAGCCTGCCAGCCAGTGGGCTAAAAGGGGAGCCCCACCTTTGGCCATTTCATGAATGTAGCCCTTGGAAAATACTGTATTTCCGGTTGAACAACAGGCTTTGTTTGATCCCAAACAGACTGTTTTGATTTGCAGAAATCTTTCAAATTCAGTTTGATCCAAACCACGTTTTATTTGAATGTTTTGGAGCTGCCAGCAAACGGAGAAGTCCCCCAGCTCTGTTCCCAGCCCCGCTTGCATGGGGAGGGCAAGGCCGAGGGGCTGCAGATCTGAAGGGGAAAGGCTGGAGTGCTGCTCCTGGTGAAGGGCTCCCCGAGATGTGGGCGGAGCAAAGAGTTCCAGAATGAAGAGCCCTTGGTCCTGGCTCCTGAGCTGCTGTGGGCAGTGCTGTGTGCTAGCAGCTGGGGCCTGTCCCCGAGGGAGCCTGACCTGTGTGTTCCTTGCTTCCCCCAGGCTTGCCGCGACTTCCTGGAGTTAGCCGAGAGCCACAGTCGGAAATGGCAGCGGGCACTACAGTATGAGCGGGAGCAGAGGATCCGCCTGGAGGAGACCATTGAGCAGTTAGCCAAACAGCACAACAGCTTGGAACGGGCCTGCCGGGGAGCCCCCGGCCTGTCCTCGAGCGCCACAGCAGTCAGCAGCACTTCCAAGGGTGAGCGGCCTCCTTCCCCGGGGGCCCAGAGGGCTGGGATGCCAACAGCCTGGGTCCCGCCAGCCCAAGAGCTCTGCGGCTGTGATGTCACAATGGCAGCGGGGAGCAGCCGCCAGAGCCCAGCAGTACGGGATGGGGGGAGGGATGGGGGGCTGCCCTCTCACTCATTCCCAGTCAGCCGCTGGTAGGGCACCAGCAGAGACGGGAAGGATGGACAGGGCAGCCCATCATGCCCATGGATTTTTTCTCAGGGGTTGAGGGGTAACAGGACAGGCACGTCCTGTGAAGAGGCAGTACTACAGCTGCCTCCCTAGGAGCTCGTCTCCCCAGGGGAATCCCATTCTTCCCACGGTTGCCTCTACTGGCCAGACGAATCCCAACGTGACGCTGCAATCTGGTGTTAGGACGTTTGCATCCCCACATCCCAGTGATGCAAGGGTGGGTTTGTCCCCAGAACATTGGGCCCCACAGGTTTGAGCATGAGAGCACTGGAGCCCTTTGCCCACGGCCAGTGGCTGGTGTCTCATCTGGGTTTCATTTGCTGGTTGCAATTGTTGCTGGAGAATAAAACCGAATTGCAGCTGATGCTGGTGCCAAATCCTCGTCCCCAGACACCCTTCTGGCTGCACCAGCAGGGTTTGGTTTTATTGTAACCCACAAACGGAGCCTTAGCTGGCCAGCAGCAGCTTGTTCCTTGGCTGTGTCTAATGCCGGGCTGGGGCAGTTCCCTTGTACCACGTAGGGATCGGGGGAATGGATCCACGCAGATAAACACGTAACATTCAGCCCCACCCATCCCCAGAGCCCTCCAGCCTAAAGGAGCCTCTCCCTGTGACGCTCCGTGGCTGTGGGGCTCTCCCCACAGGGCAGCGTTGTCATCACAACATGGATTTGTGATGCAATGTAACAGGTCAGTGGCCTGGCCTCCTGCCAGCGAGGAACATGGGGCATGAGTGTGAGTATATCGGCTCCCCTAGGGCCTTCGGCCCAAGTGGCTCAAAGCATTTGACATCCCTGGGAATGGTTTTTGTTTCCGGTTGTGGGGGGGGGGGGGGGAGAGGGGGTAGCTGAAGCAAAGAGGCAGATCACCTCCCCAGTGTCACAGAGCAAGGCAGTGTACAGCAGGGAATCGATCTCAGGGATTCTGTTTTCCCCCCATGTGTGATCCCTAGATCACACTCCCTTCAAGGGCTGGGATCTGAATCCAGATATCCTGACTCCCAGTCCCCTCCTCTAACCACGCTCCCCCCAAGAGCTAAGGATTTAACCTAAGAGCCCAGCTTGCCAGGCCCCTGCTCTGACCACTAGATCATCCTTCCCCGTCCAGGAGATTGGATGCAGGAGCCTTGACCCGTGGGTCCCCTGCTCCAGCACAAGATACATTTCTTCTGGAGTCAGGAATAGAGCCCAAGAATGGTTCTGTCCCATGCTGGGCCAGTCTGAGACGTTACCCTCCTTCTCCAAGTCTTCCTGATGTCTGGCTGCTAACTGGAGATCCCCACCTGCCAAAGGACCTAGGAGAAAAGCTCCTAGGAGCAGAGGCCTCGAGTGCTGCACAAACGAAGCTGCATTTGCAGAGCTGGGCTGTTTCTCAGGTGGGAAGAGAAGTCGTACCCTGGGCTTTGCGGAAGTCCCATGCTGTGTACAGCCCCATCGGGTGCTGAAGGGAGACGCACCAATCTATTTCCCAGAGTGATGCTGCGGCCAAAAGGGCTAATGCAATCCTTGGGTGCATACACACGGATTTCGAGCGGGAATAGAGAGGTCATAGCACTTCCGTATTTGGCCCTGGTATCATTGCTGCTGGAATAGACTGCGTTCAGGTCTGGGGCGCATACTTCAAGAAGGCTGTTGCTAAATTGGAGAGGGTTCAGAGAAGAGCTGTGAGAATGAGTAAAGGATTAGAAGACCTGCCTTAGAGTGATAGACTCAAGGAGCTCCAGCTGTTTTAGCTTAACAGAGAGAAGGTTAAGGAGTGATTTCATTACAGTCTATAAATACCTGCCTGGGGAACAAATATTGGATAATGGGCTCTTCAGCCCAGCAGAGAAAGGTCTAACAAGAGCCAGTGTCTGGAAGCTGAAGCTAGACAACTTCAGACTGGAAAGAAGAAGTATGTTTTTAAGAGTGAGGGTGATTAACCATTGGAACCATTTCCCCAGGGGTGTGGTGATTCTCCATCACTGGCAATTTTTAAATCAGGATTGGATATTTTTCTAAAAGCTCTGCCCTAAGAACTCTTATGGGGCAGGTCTCTGGCCTGTGCGATAGAGGAGGTCAGTGGCAGGGCCGCCCAGAGGATTCAGGGGGCCTGGGGCAAAGCAATTTCGGGGGCCCCTTCCATAAAAAAAAGTTGCAATACTCTAGTAACATGTATTTGGAAATGTAAAAAATAACCAGTGAAATACATTCAAACATTAAATTTTAATAATTTGAAAATACACAAAATACATTATTTAAAAACATTAAATGCTTTAATGATATGTATACATTTGCAATTACATAATGGGCTGTCGCTGGGTGATGGTGATGGTTGGTGCCAATGGGCTGTCGCTGCCTGGGGGTGGCGCTGCTGTTGCCCAGGGCTGGGTAGGGAGCTGGGCTCTGGGTCGGGGGGTGCCCAGGTCACAGGGGCTGGGCTCAGAGCTGGGGGTCAGGACTGTGGGGGGGATGGGGTCAGGGGGTGCCCGGCTCAGAGGGGCTGGGCTCGGAGCTTAATCCAACACACACCCCTGCAGGTGGGTCGGCTGTGCAGGCAGGCAGCTTAATCCAACCATTGATGGCATTTGTAAGGCACTCATCACCGTGGTAGCAAATCGTTTTGTACCCTGATTGGGCAAGAGCAAAATCTGCCCAGCAGTGTTTCCTCCCGTTTCTCCCACCCGTGTGGGGAATGAATTTTGTTATGTGCACCAATATGGCGCTGATGTGTGACACACAACCTTCATATTGGTGCACCTAACAAAATTCATGTGGTGGGGGTGGGGCTGAGGGGTTTGGAGTGTGGGAGGGGGCTCAGGGCTAGGGCAGAAGGTTGGGGTGCCACAGGGGTGAGGGCTGTGGGGTGGGGCCAGGGATGAGGGGTTCAGGAGGGGGCTCAGGGCTGGGGCAGAGGGTTGGGGTGCGGGGTAGGGGTGAGGACTCCAGCTGGGGGTGCGGGCTCTGGGGTGGGGCTGAGGATGAGGGGTTTGAGGTGCAGTGGGGCTCCCTGGGGCTACAGTGGGGAGAGAAGACTCCCCCCAGCTCTCTCTCCCCGCAGCAGCACCTGGGCTGAGGGGGAGAGGTGCCTCTCCCTGGCAGTGCAGGTGCGGGCTGAGCTGGGTCAGGGCTGGGGGAGGGGTGCCTGTCCCCCAGCCACGGCAGGTCTGGGGCTAGGCCTGGGGAGAGGTGCCTGTCCTATGGCCGCAGCAGGTTCAGGGCCAGGCTGGGGCCGGGTCGGGCCGGGGGAGGGGTGCCGCGGCAGGTCCGGGGCTTGGGGAGAGGCATCTCTCCCCGCCGGAGCCCTGAGTGGCGCTTAATAGGCAGCTGCGTGGCCGTGCAACTTAGAGGGAACTTAGCTGCCCAGATCCACCAGCCCCCTTCAGCCAGCGTAACCCTGGGCGGGAGAGAGGAGAGGGAAAGGGAGAGCCAGACAGACAGCACAATGGGGCAGGGGGAAGAGCGCCTGGTCTGCAGGCCCCTGCAGAGCGAAGGTGTGTGGGGATCCACTGGGGCTCTGGTCTGGGAGCACACGTTAACGTTCTGCGAGAGCAGTCGGGGGAAGAAGCGGCACTGACCAGGTTGTTCTCTTTGTGCCCGCAGGGAGTGTGCAGCCTGCCAAAGGGGAAGCCAGTGATGAAGATGAGGAGACAGAGTATTTTGATGCCATGGAGGATGCACCAGCTTTTATCACAGTAACCGCAGACCCCAAACATCACAGGTATGAAGCATCCACAGTGCAGAGCAGGCCTAAAGCCACCGCACGAATAGGAAGAGTGGGGAGGAGGCACTTAGTCTGGCTTCTCACTAATAGTGTAGAGGCAGCACCCTCTTGGTTTGCATTAACTACACCCCCCCCTGCAGGTGGGTCGGCTGTGCAGGCAGGCAGCAAGAGAGGCATGTTTCAAACATCAGTGCTGGCGAATGGCCTAGAGAGTGGAGCCCTCTACCCCTGGCAGGGCAGAGTGCCCTCAGACAGAGCCACCAGGGCGCCTCCTCCCTGGACTGGAGGGACAGCCTCTGGCTGGCTCTCACCTCTCCACTGGGGCTGGTCAGGGCCATTGGCAATGATGTTTTTGCAGTGTGGACTCTGCCCACTAGAAACTGGACTGAGACCCGCCAACCCGCTGCGCATGGGGCAAAGAGCCATGATCGGGAGGGAACAGCGTGGGCTGGATTTGAAATAGCGACAGAGGTGAATGGCTCCCTATCCCATTACCGGACCCAACGGCCTGGTCTGTCCCCCCGAGGCCTGATTAGGAATGGGGGATTTACCAGGTGTGAGGACAAGTTCTAACTCAGTATCACAGGCCCAGAGCCTCCGTCATTTAGGCTCCCAACTTCCAGGGAGTTCAGTGGAGCTTAGGAGTCTAATTACCTGTGAGGATCTGGGCTGGAGTCCACGGCCCAGGGGAGCTTTCAGAAGTCAGAGATCCCAGGCCAGAGAGGGCTCTGGGGGAAACAGTTGCTCAGCACAGCAGCAGCACCTGCCAGGCTGGGCCTGTGTCACTGGACCCAGTGCGTGGCAAGTGTAACGCGCTGCCGTTCGCACTGGGCAGCACTGCACACCCACTGCCCTGGTGGCAACGAGTGCATGAGACTGAGGGGAACAGGGAATCCCTGAGGACAAGCAAGGCCTGTTTTGGGACTGGTTCCCATGCAGGAGCACGAGCGGGAGATGCATTGTGCCCTCTCCCTCCTTCTCAAGAGCCACAGGGCCCGGGCACAGCCTGTCCCCCCTTTGACGGCCGTGCTCCTCTGCTCCGGCATCCTGGGCGTGTCCCCACCGCACCTGGCACGGAATGACTAGCAGCCAAGTACGTAGCTATGTCTGAAGCAGGTGGCCCAGGCAGGTATATGTAAGGGCTTCCCATCCCTTACTGCGAACCAGCAATAAACTCTTTTCATTCACTAGAGAATGGGGGTGGGGGCACAGAAGGAGTGAGGCACTGGCAGGTCCCTGACCCTCCCCTGCAGCTAGTGCCTGCGTGACACACTGGCCTACAGGTTTCCCGGCTCTGCCTCGCCAGAGCAGCACCTTAGTCTAGTCCTGAGATGGAACGACTGAAAAGAGTTTATTGCACCGCACCACAAAGCAGGCAGCTCCCCAGCCAGCCGCCCTCCACCTGCTGTGCAGGGGAGGGGGAAGCCGCCAGCCCACCCCTCAGGCACTACCATCCCAGCATGCTGCTCACAGACTCCCTGGGGTCTGGTTTGCAAACAGGGAGGAGGCCCTATTTATCCAGGAGCCCAGACTCCTCCCACTTTCCCAGCCTGCTCTGCGGGGACTGCAGTGCCCAGCTTGCCTTGGGAGGCCTGTGTTTCCTGTAGGGAAGATTGGGAGGAAACGGCTTCTCCTGTATTCTAATGCTTTGGCCCAGGTGAGTTCTTCCAGGGAACCCTCCCTGTTCTGGACCTCCCAGCCTTGCAGAGCAGGCCCACAAGCCAGGGTAACGAAGAGGGTGGGAATTAGGGTGCTGCTGGACCCCAGCATAACAGGGGGGTGACCTCGCCCATCACCTGCAGCCCTGTCGTGGGGCCTGCATGCAGAGTGTATGCCCCTAGCACCACTTCCTTCCCAGGGCAGCGGGTGTCCTGGTGGGCAGGGGACCCCACTGTAGCTAGGCTGGTAAGGAATCCACCTGCCCAGGAGCTCTTCCAGAGTCACCTGGCGCTGTCAGCGGCTCTCTGCTTCCCTGCCAGGGAAGGTTGGGCTGAGCAGCCTCTCCCAGTGGCCTGGCCCCCAGAGGTGGGGGGATGGGGAGTTTCTGAAGGGCCAGAGGACACCTGTGGGGGCAGGGATTGCTCAGGCCCACTGAAATCCGGGCCTCTTGATTAGGTGCCTAACTACAGACTTGGGGGCCTGCTTTGGCCCTCCCCGTGGCTTGGCGGGTGGTGCTCGCTGTGAATCAGAAGCAGAGCTGCTGCTGGCCCAGTGGACTCTGACAACCCGGGCTCAATTCTCTGCTCTGCTACAGACGCCCCATGGGAAAGTCACTTAGCCTCTCTGGGCCTCAGTTCCTGTCCATCTGTGGGGATAAGCCCAGCCCTGCCAGGAGGGCTGTGAGGCTAAATCCATTCGAGACTGTCAGGGGCTCGGAGCCTTTGGTGGTGGGAGCCGCAGACATACCTACGATGGAGCCAGGAGCAAGAACTTAGGTTGCCTGGCCTCCCCAGAGCTGAGCTTTAACCACTAGACCGCACTTCCTACCTACTCAAACCATGGCGATGGGGGTCCCAGAGTTTGAGGAGGGCCCAGTGATGTCTCTTGGTGAGAGACCTGCCAGCACCAGGAAATGTCTCCCACGAAGCTCTGCTTACATGAAAGAGACGGACTGTTGCAAAGCTGGGTCCAAGGGTGATTTGCAAACCAGTTTGGCTTCGGTTTCGGAGGGCCTGGTGGTGAGACTAGGCGCAGGGGATCGTAGATCTGGGAATCGGGCTCTTTAAGGGCTTGGAAGTGAGTTTTAGAAAGATCCTTTCCAGCAGTGGCTGTTTGCAGCCTGGTGTGCACTCACTGGCTTCTTAGCAAGACTGAAAAGAAATAAGAACCTCCGGCATGTTTGCATACTAAGCTCCCCCACTGCAGCCCCTTTGCAATGTCCTGTGAGTTAAATCAGGCCCCGGCATGGCCAGAGCAGCCATTCCTGTTCTGTTCTGTGCCTGCTTGCGCTCGTGCCCACTGCCTCGGTCTTCCCTGCAGGCGTTCTGGCAGTAACCTGAGCGGGGCCAGCGAGGGGCACCCTGAGGACTGGAACCTGGAGGACAATGTGAGTGCATCGGGCAGATGGAGCTTGTAGAAAGTAATGACCGGGGGGGGGCCATGGGAAGAGGGCAACTTGGGGAAAATCCCCGTCCGATTCCCTCGCAGGGCAGCAGAATGGGCCATAACGGGGGAGATGGGAACTGAAGTCTCAGTTACAATATTCCAAGTGTGTCTGTTCAGCAGGGAGCAAGTGGGAGCAGAGGGGAGAATAAGATGGATCAGCTCCCCCCAGCACTCACCCCACTTCACTCAGAATCAGCCGTAGTTTTGGTGACACCCCTCAGCCCCAAAGAGTCTTCTCCCTTCCCCCCTACCCCCACCACCGGCTTTGCACCGGGGCCGGGTTGGTGGCGCCAGGGAGCTGAGTACGGCTACCTGGCTATTTCAGCCTACATGTGGTCCTGTCTTTACCTCCGGTGTCGCCTGAGCCTTTCTTGTGAGGAAAAGCCCAGGCGACCTGGAAGGCCAGCCCAGAGCACGCACACGCTAAGCAGCACCTGTACTGCTGTCAAGCAGATTTCTGCCCAGCCCGACAGGCCTTTCCTGAGAACAAGCTCAGACAAGCAAGCAAAGCCGCCTGCTGGGGGACGTTCTGGGTCTGAGCTGCACGTGCCCTGCATGGGGAGAGGCCAGATCCCAGGAGTGATACCCCAAGAGCTGACTGTGGCCAGCAGCCAGGTTTCCATGGTGGGTTAGGATTGCCAACTTTCTGATTGCAGCAAACCGAACACCCTTGCCCCGCCCCCTTTCCCACCCCTGCCCCCGAGGTCTCACTCCTGCCCCGCCCCTTCTCTGAGGCTCCACCCCTGCTCACTCCATCCCCACCCTCACTCAGTCGCTCATTTTCACTGGGCTGGGGCAGGGGGTTGGGGTGTGTAGGGGGTGAGGGCTCTGGCTGGGAGTGCGGGCTCCGGCGTGGGGCCAGCAATGAGGGGTTCAGGGTACGGGAGGGGGCTCTGGGCTGGGGCAGGGGGTTGGGGTGGGGGGTGCAGGCTCTGGGAGGGAGTTTGGATGCAAGAGAGGGCTCAGGGCTGGGGCAAGCAGTTGGTGTGCGGGTGGAGATGCAGGACCCGGGAGGGAGTTGAGGTGCAGAAGGGGTCTCAGGGTGGGGAAGAGGTTCAGGGTGTGGTGCAGGCTCCAGTTGGCGCTTACCTGAGGCGGCTCCCGGAAGCGTCGACATGTCCTCTGGCTTCTAGGCACGGTGGCGGCCAGTGAGGCTCTGTGCGTTGACCTAGCCAGCGCTCAGGCGGGGGCAGCGCGCGGAGCCTCCCTGGCTGCCCCTGCACCTAGGGGCCGCAGCGACATGTCACCACTTCCAGGAGCCGCGCAGAGCCAGGGCAGGCAGGGAGCCTGCCTTAGCCCCGCTGCGCCGCCGACCGGACTTTTAAGGGCCCGGTCAGCACTGCTGACCAGAGCCGCCAGGGTCCCTTTTCGACCGGGCGTTCCAGTCGAAAATCGGATGCCTGGCAACCCTACGGTTGGCTGATCTGGCTCTTTGACCCTAAGATAGCTGCTTTGCTGCTTCCCCAGGTCTTTGAGAGCGCAAATCAAACTGGCTACAATGAATCAACGTGCAAAGATGTCCTGCCGAAGAAGAGGAGACGAACACGCATTCCAGACAAACCCAACTACAGCCTTAACCTCTGGAGCATAATGAAAAACTGCATTGGCAAAGAACTGTCCAAGATCCCTATGCCTGTACGTGAGTGTTTCCCCGCTCTCGCCTGTGCCGCGCCTGTCAGATTTTTGGTTAGACATATGTGAAAGGGCCTGATCCTGGGAGGTGACGAGCTGGGGGTACTTGGTACCTGCCAGGATCAGGCCCCAAATGAGGGAATTGGAGGTGCATTCTGGGTCAGGCTGGGTGCACCAGGAAGTGCATTCTGGGTCGGGCTGGGCTCACCACTGAGCCGCTAAGGTGTCATGAAAGGGGGAGAGCTGTGTTTTCTCTGTTCCTGTTAGAGAAGGAGGTAACGGAAGCTGCGGAGACCTGGGCATTGGGGAGTGGCTGAAGGCAGCAGAGCTGCAGCTGCACATGTGCCTTGAGCAGAGTCTGGCTTTTGCATTATTAGACATTTTAAACGGAAAAGAAATGGAATTATTCCTTGTGTGTTTCCAGTGCTCAGATCACAGTTGCCCCCCAGCAAGCCCGTCTCAGGGCAACTGCCACTTCTCGGGGCCCTTCAGCGGAGCGCATTTGCATTGCTAAGTGGTTTTGATTGTGACTGTTACATAAGAGAGGATTCAAGCCAGTCAGCTGTGCAGTGCAGTCTGATCCCATCAGCCCCCCACCCTGCCTGCCCCATTTGCAGGAGTTAGGAGCAGACAAGGGATTAGTCCTGTTGGTGGGTTTTCTGGTTTGAATGGATTGGCGCGTGTGGGTGATGAGGGACAGGGAAGGAGACTGCCCTGCCTGTAAACTGGGTTCCCCTGCACCAGCGTGGACTCGTGGGTTCGCTCCTCACCTTCTGAAGGATAAAGCAGAGGGGCTACAGTGAAAGCAGAGCTTGCGTAGCATCGGGGGAGGGGGGGCAGTCACTGACACCAAATGCTCTATGGAAGAACCTTCTTCTGTGATAATGGAAAGTATCCAGTGACCTGGCTTGATCTCCTCCCACCTCTATACGGAGCGCTGTTCTCTTCCCAGCCGGGAGGCTCTGGCCACAGGCAGTGCTCGCTGGCTTCTGGCATGGATTCTGGCGTTTTCGGCACTCACGATGGTGCCTGCATCCCCCCGTTTGGTTCCCATGTCCCCTGTACTGTGGGGCGGGTCTGAAGTTACTTATTCCTGTCGGCTGAAGACTGGGGTGTCTCCTGTTCTTCACGGCAAAGAGGATTTGTTTACAACCATCTGCTTTCGGGTCCCCTTCTCAAAGCACTTTTCTCCGTAGAAAAGGAAAGCAGAGTCCTGTCTTGACAGTAAAGTTTCTGGTTCCTAGTCTGAACCGGGAAACCTCTTTGTGGAGTCGGCGGCTGCATTGCCGGTGAATTGTCCCGGCTGGGGGAGAAGAATTGCGTAGGTCTGGGCAGGTGACGCTGGGATTCATGCTCAGAGAACTCTCTGAACCACTGAGCAAAGCTCCTAGGGGGCATGGCCTGCTGAGGGACATTCCCTGCTGGTTAGATGCGGTTCTGCTTTGCTAGCACCGGAGAATGTGGTTTTTTTCTATCCCTGGGTCAGAGGGCAGCTTCGCCTTCCTGTAGAATAGCAGGTTGTCTAGTTGTGCAAGCGGCTCCTGTGGGAGCAATTCACAGGAGGGGCCTCCATCATTGGGTTCACACCCCTGCAGCATGTGCTTCCTGTGGACTGCTAGTTGGTGAGCCTGCCGCACGAGCGGGTGCCCTGGAAAGGGTCAATTTAAGGGGCTATTGAACAATATTAGTAAGAAGTGAACTTTGAACTTGCATCGGATAATCATTTGCTGTGAATCGTTTGCTCAGCCCTGGCCTGGAGTCTGTGGAAGGAGAACTGGGCAGCAGGTTTAAAACAAATGAAAGTTCTTCTTCACACAGTGCACAGTCAACTTGTGGAACTCCTTGCCTGAGGAGGTTGTGAAGGCTAGGACTATAACAGGGTTTAAAAGAGAACTGGATAAATTCATGGAGGTTAAGTCCATTAATGGCTATTAGCCAGGATGGGTAAGGAATGGTGTCCATAGCCTCTGTTTGTCAGAGGATGGAGATGGATGGCAGGAGAGAGATCACTTGATCATTACCTGTTAGGTTCACTCCCTCTGGGGCACCTGGCATTGGCCACTGTCGGTAGACAGGATACTGGGCTGGATGGACACACAGCTTCTGCCACAACTTCTGCTCACGCTTCCGCTGCAAACTCTGCTCTCGCCACTTTTTCCATGTTGTCGGTCCTGGGCTCCCGTGGAAGCTACAGAAGGCAACAATTCCCTGCTGTTTCTCGCCCGTCGTGAACAGAGCCGCACAGACAATCTGGAGAAAGCGGCAGAAGCTGTCCTGGGCTCCCACGGAAGCTACAGAAGACAACCATTTCCCGCCTTTTATCGGCCATCTTGAACCGAACAGCTCATTTCACGCCCTTTTTCAAGGATTAACCATACAGGCACCATTGCGCGGAAAACATGGAGCCCGCTCAGATCTCTGCTGCAGTTTTGACCATTGTAAATACCTCGCGCATTATCCAGCAGTATGTTCAGTACCTGCAAAACCGGGCGAGGAAGGATGACAGTGCGATTACTATACTGATGAGGATATGGACACAGACGTTCCTAGATGCACGGCATGTGGCGATTGGGAGATCGTGGCGGCATTGGGCCAGGTTCATGCCGTGGAACGCCGATTTTGGGCCCGGGAAACAAGCACAGACTGGTGGGACCACATAGTGTTGCAGGTCTGGGATGATTCCCAGTGGCTGCGAAACTTTCGTATGCGTAGGGCCACTGTCATGGAACTTTGTGACTTGCTGTCCCCTGCCCTGAAGCACAAAGACACCAAAATGAGAGCAGCCCTCACTGTTGAGAAGCGAGTGGCCATAGCACTGTGGAAGCTTGCAATGCCCGACAGCTACCGGTCAGTCAGAATCAGTTTGGAGTGGGCAAATCTACTGTAGGGGCTGCTGTGCTGCAAGTAGCCAACGCAATCATTGACCAGCTGCTATCAAGGATAGTGACTCTGGGAAATGTGCAGACCACCATGGATGGCTTCAATGCGCTGGGGTTCCCTAACTGCGGCGGGGCGATAGACGGAACGCATATCCCTATCTTGGCCCTGGCACACCGTGGCGGCCAGTACGTAAACCACAAGGGGTACTTTTCCATGGTGCTGCAAGCACTGGTGGATCACAAGGGACGTTTCACCGACATCAGCGTGGGATGGCCGGGAAAGGTGCATGACGCTTGCATCTGCAGGAACTCTGGTCTGTTTGAACAGCTGCAGGAAGGGACTTACTTCCCAGACCAGAAAATTACTATTGGGGATGTTGAAATGCCTATAGTTATCCTCGGGGACCCAGCCTACCCCTTAATGCCACGGCTCATGAAGCCGTACACTGGCACCCTGGACAGCAGTAAGGAGCAGTTCAACTATAGGCTGAGCAAGTGCAGAATGGTGGTAGAACAGGGGTCGGCAACCTATGGCACGCATGCCAAAGATGGCACGCGAGCCGATTTTTAATGGCACGCTGCTGCCTGCCCGAGTCCCGAGGACACGCAGCCAGTGAGGGGCAGAGCCCGCGCCGCTCCAGAGAGGAGCCACCTCAGCGGCCTGCCTGTGGGCTCCCGCATCCCCTCACCCGGCGAGGAGCCCTGCCCCGGGGGCGCAGAGGGGCCCGCTCACCTGGGCCGCCTTGGTATAGCTGGCCATGGTGGATTGGCAGCGCGCCGGGGGAGTGGTTCCGACTCCCGGTGGCATTAAGCGGGGGTGGTGGAGGCGGGAAAGGCTGGTGGTGGCAGAAGTGCCGGCTGCTGAGCGTCCCCGGGAGAAGGCGCCCGGCCGCGGCCATGGATCGGTACTTGCTGGGAGGAGCGGAGAGCCCCGCGGCCCGGCAGCGCTGAGCGCACAGCAGGTGCGGGCGACCGGGAATCGGTGGTGGCCAGAGAGCCCTGGGGCGAGGACCTCGCATACTGGGTCATGCGCCGCCCGGAGCAGCTCCTCCAGACACAGCCAGAGGGGACTCTCTCACCAGGGGGCGCTAGTTGCGCTCGTGCGGTGCGCCGTGGGGCCCCGAGTGGGTGAGCCAGCTGGGGGCCACAGGAGTGGGGGGAGCCCTCTGCCCTGACCCCCCCTCACACACACCCAGCCCTCTGCTTGACTCCTTCACCCCCCCCCCACGACCCCAGCCCTGACTCTGGCACCCCCACACATACCCAGCCCCCCCGCCCTGACACTCTCTGGCTTCAAGATTAGGCTAGATAAGTTTATGGAGGGAATGGTTTGATGGGATAACGTGATTTTAGTCAATTAGGCAATAACGGCCATCGCTGGTAAAATGAGGGTCTGGCTAGAGAATCTTGCCTGTATGCTCGGGGTTCTGCTGATCGCCATATTTGGGGTCGGGAAGGAATTTTCCTCCAGGGTAGATTGGCAGAGGCCCTGGAGGTTTTTCGCCTTCCTCCGCAGCATAGGGCAGGGGTCGCAAGCTGGAAGATTCTCTGCAACTTGAAGTCTTTAGATCACGATCTGGAGACTTCAACAGCAGAGTTAAGGGAAAGTGGGGGGGTCAGCTTTTGTGGCCTGCATCATGCGGGAGGTCAGACTAGATGACCATATTGGTCCCTTCTGACCTTAAAGTCTATGAGTCTATGAGACACCTGCACCCCCTCACATGCCCCCAGTCCTCTGCCCTGACTCTTGCACCCCCCCCACATACCCAGCGCCCCCACACCCCAGGCACCCCCACATCCTGACTCTTGCACCCCCCACATCCCCACCCTGAGCACCAAACGGGAGCTCCTGCACACACACCCCACATTCCCACCTGCACCCCTCGCACCAAACGGGAGCTGCCCAGGTAAGTGCCCCATACCCAAATCTCCTGCCCCAACCCTGAGCCCCCTCCCTCATTCTAGCTCCTGCCCAGACCTTCACCCTCATCCCTGTGCTCAGTGCACTCCCACCCTCAGCTCAGTGCAGAGAGAGGAAGAGAATGGGCCAGAACCAGGGAGAAGGTAGGTACCCACTGTATGTGGGCAGGGCCGGGACCCCAGACCGGCAGCGGGCTGAGCGGGTCCGGCATCCCGGCTGGCAGGAGCCGGCGGATGGAACCCCTGAGCAGCAGTGAGCTGTGGAGTCCCGGCCACCGGCCCCGCACAGCCTGCTGCCGGTCTGGGGTTCTGGCTGCCAGACCCTTGCCAGCCGGGGTCCCGGCCGCAGGCCCCGCTCAGCCCGCTGCCGGCCTAGGTGAACAGAACCCAGACCAGCAGCGGGCTCAGCGGGCCGGCGGCGTAAGATCAACATTTTAATTTAATTTTAAATGAAGCTTCTTAAACATTTTGAAAACCTTGTTTATTTTACAATACAACAATAGTTTAGTTATATAATATATAGACTTAGAGAGAGAGACTTTCTAAAAAACATTAAAATGTATTACTGGCACGCGTAACCTTAAATCAGAGTGAATAAATGAAGACTCGTCACACCACTTCTGAAAGGTTGCCAACCCCTGTGGTAGAATGTGCTTTTGGACGTTTGAAGGGGCACTGGTGCAGTTTACTGACTCGGTTAGATCTCAGCACAACCAATATTCCAATTGTAATTGCTGCTTCTTGTGTGCTCCACAATATCTGTGAGAGTAAGGGGGAGACGTTTATGGCAGGGTGGGAGGTTGAGGCAACTCGCCTGGCTGCCAATTTCACACAGCCAGACAACAGGGCGATTAGAAGAGCGCAGCAGGGCGCGCTGCGCATCAGAGAAGCTTTGAAAGCCAGTTTCATGACTGGCCAGGCTACGGTGTGACAGTTGTTTGTTTCTCTTGAAGTTACCCGCACCCAATATATATGAAAGGAAATAAAGTCAAAATTGTTTAAAAACTGTTCTTTATTATTTGATGCACAACGCATTGAGAGAAATTAGAAGGTAGACTGGAGGGGAGGGGGGGTTGGGTTCGGGAGGTGGAGGAGGGAAGGACAAGTCCAGAAACCAAATCAAAAGTTCGCATATGCCAGCTTTCTGGTGCTTGGGCGATCCTTTGGGGTTGAGTGTTGGGTCCCTGTAGCCTCCCCCCTCATGTTCTTGGGCGTCTGGGTGAGGAGGTTATGGAACTTGGGGAGGAGGGAGTTTGATTATACAGGGGCTGCAGCGGAAGTCTGTGGTCTTGCTACCTTTCCCGCATTAGATCCACCATACAGCGGAGCATGTCAGTTTGCTCCCCCATGAGTTTGACCATAGCGTCCTGCCTGCTCTCATTGTGCGCGTCCCTCCTCTCTTCGTGTTCCCGTAATGCTTTACGGGACTCCGCAATTTTTGCCTCCATGCATTCAGCTGGGCCCTATCAGTGCGGGAGGACTGCACGAGCTCAGTGAACATGTCGTCCCGAGTTCGTTTTTTCCGCCTTCTAATCTGGACCAGCCTCTGGGATGGAGTAGATGGGGCCGCGTTGAAACATTTGCACCTGTGGGAGGAGAAAAAGGGAGGGTAGTATTTTAAAAAATACATTGCAGAGAACAAAGGGGGCACTTTGGTATGAGTAAGCCATCACACACGGCCGGGCAAAGGAATTCATCTTGCAGGCAGCCCCTAGGGGCACGCGGGGTTCTGCTTCTTCTACATTCATTTCAATGCTTTCAAACTGCTGTGCCCCCTTTCCCACAGCAAGCAATGCCTGGTGGGTTTGCCATATAAAAGGAGGGCCTGCGGGCTCTCTGGGATGATCACTGCACACAACCCCCCCCCCTCGCCCTCCAATGCATGGCTCCGATCAGGCTCAGAGCAGGGATGAGCTGAGCCATTTACTCTAAACGCGAACAACCCAGCGCGGCTGGGTTCTCCCCCACCGCGTGGCTCCGATCAGGCTCTCACCAGAAGTACCTTCTCCAGGGTCATGGAACAGGAACCCGCCTTGGGAGTGAGGGGAGGCTATTGGATCCAGGGTTAAGATTAGTTCCTGGCTAAGGGGGAAAATGGATTCCCCACTTGCCGCCTGTGCACTGTCCTCCTCCTCCTCTTCGTCCTCCAATGTCTCTTCCTCCTCGCTCCGTGCAACTCCCCCCTTGCAGGTGTCCACGGACAGTGGTGGGGTAGTGGTGGCATCATCCCCCCATAATTGCATGGAACTCACAGTAAAAGCGGAATGTATGGGGCTGTGACCCAGAGCGCCCGTTTGCCTCCCTGGCTTTTTGGTACGCTTGCCTGAACTCCTTGATTTTTGTACGACACTGCTCTGTGTCCCTGGAGTAGCCTCTTTCTGTCATGGCCCTGAAGACTTTAGCTTAGGTATTTGCATTCCTTTTTTTGGAACATAGTTCTGCCATAACAGACTCGTCTCCCCAGCACGCGATGAGATCCAGTACCCCCCGTTCGGACCATGCTGGAGCTCATCCGCGAATCCGGGACTGCGTGATCTCTTGTGATGGTGGACTCTGCATGGTCGCCTGTGATTGTGGACTGTGCTCATGGTCACCTGTGCTGATGGTGACTGTAGTGATTCGGTGTGGCTCCCCTCCTGCCCAGAGGAGGGAGCACGGGTGCAGACACCAGAGTGGGCGGAGCCACCGCCACCTGTCCCCGCCCCCCCGGAAGTCAAGGGGCGGGACAGGAAGTATAAAGCCTGGCCGCCAGAGCTCAGTCAGAGCCCGGCCACCGCAGGGAGCAGACGTGCGGCCGGGAGCTCCCGACCAGGATACCTCTGAGGCCCGAGGATATTCTCCTAGCTGGCCGGAGCTGCCCCGGGCTCACTACGACGAAGAGCCGCCGGAGCCCGTCCGTTCCCGTCATTGGGGGGAGCTCTTGGAACTCCCCCACAGCAACCCCGACGGTGAGACCACACCAGAACCCCTTCGGCCCTGCTGTTACCCGGAGGAACCGCCCGAGTGCAACTGGCCGGACTTCCCGACGGAGCTGCCGGACCTGCCACCAAGCCCCGGCCGGGAGGAGCCTATGCTGGTAGACTGGACCCTGCCTGGTGCCACGGACGAGGTAGGCCCTGAGTGGGAAACTGGAAGTAGCCCGGGGGTAGCCGACCCCGGTCAGGCTGTCGAGGCATGCGAACCCATGTCAGTGTGTTTCGGTCAGGATACCCCACTGACCGGCAGCGGCAGTGACCGCTGTTAGGGCCCCGGGCTGGAACGCAGTGGAGTGGGTGGGCCTGCGTTCCCCCCTGCCACCCCACACACGGGTGGCAGGCTTCCCCCTCACCCAACGCTCTGGTCTCGCCGCCAGGGCTTACCCCGAGTGAGTGTTGCTCAGCCCCTGTGCAAGGGGGCCTGAGCTCCCTAACTGTGTAGCTGCTCCGCCCCTGCTTCCAAGGGCCTGAGCAGTGTCGGTGTGTGCGCCGCCCTGAGCCAGGGCCTGGGCTGTTGAACTGCTATTGCCCCAGCC
>NW_020665302.1:1547940-1560756 GCF_002925995.2 Terrapene triunguis
TAAATAGACCCCAGCCTGACTCCAGACCACAATATCATCAGTGCAGTAGGTTCTTCCTGCTGGGCCCTGGCACAGGGACCTGCGGGATGCTGAGCAGTGTCCATGGGAGACACTAGGCTTTGGAGACTGGTGCTGACCCAGATAAAATCCTGCCCTTAGTGAAGCCCAGGAACCCATCCCCAAACTGCATCAGAAAAGGCGCTTTGCAGAGGAAAACCGCCTTGTACGGGTGGCTGATTCTGCATCTCCTGTTAGCCGGCCCTGTAAGCACCATTCCTGGGACACGGCCATGGTGCAACTCTGACCGGTCCCCATTTGAAGAGTGAGCACAGCCAGGCTCAGGAACATTACCATGGCGCTGGAGAGTTCCAGCAGCGAATGACGCTGTCAGGACGGAACTAACCCAGGCCCCGTTGTTCCAGTCAGGAGAGAGGCTGCACTGCAGCCATATAGCCAGAGTCCGGCTCTTACAGAACTCACTGACTCCTCCCCCAGGGTCAGAAGGACAAAGGGCCTGTTCTGGCAGCTGGGGCATTTTGTTGGGAAAACAACACCCGTTATCCCTCCTGGGGGCTGTGCCCTTATGCGGTCCACCAGCCTGTGTGGCACTAAGTGCTGGATCTCCGTCCTTTCCCACAGTGTTCTCCAGCGGTCCTGGGCAGCTCATTAGACTCTTCTGCAAGATCAATTTCAGGGGAAAGTGTGAAGTGTACAGGAATGTGCCTAGACCTAATGGAATTGTGCAAAAATACCAGCAGCTGCTGCGTCTGCAGTTCAGAGCAATTTATACCTTTCCTGTCAATCAGAACATCCCGGGAGTTACTAATGCAGTCAGGAATGTGAGAACAATATGCTCTACCTGCCCCAATAACGTCATCTGTCAGCCTGTGGGAATTAATTACAATAAACCCCAATGGGGCAAATTAATCCAGACAGCTTCCCAAAGTCGCTGTCCCCAGTAAACTGTACAATAACCCCTGTGCTGTAAACAAACCGATGGGACCTAACCGTGACCACAGCTGCCTGTCATCTCCCTCCATCAATGCACTCGGCATCCTCAGCACAAAGACCTGGTTCTGCGAGGCACTGAGCTCCCATTTGAAGTCTGGGGAGGGCTGCCCCAGTTACCTTCATTTGAGATATTTACTCTGAGAACAAAAAACTCTTGGGAAAGGCTGCAAGGGCCCGTTAGCAATCATCAAGGGCAATTTAGAGCCTGGATCTGTGTTGCGTTTGCTTCGAGTGCAATACAAATCAGCAGGAGGTTGCAATGGACTGATCTGGGTGCTGTGCATTAGCCCTGGTCTACACTATGGGATTAGGTCGATTTTAAAATGAATGCGTCCACACAACCAACCCTGTTCCGTCGACTTAAAGGGCTTTTAAAATCGACTTCTGTACTCCTCCCCGGCAAGGGGAGTAGCGCTAAAATCGACCTCGTTGGGCCGAATTTGGGGTAGTGCGGATGCAAATCGATGGTATTGGACTCTGGGAGCTATCCCAGAGTGCTCCACTGTGACCGCTCTGGACAGCACTTTGAATTCCGATGCATTAGCCAGGTACACAGGAAAAGCCCCGGGGACTTTTGAATTTCATTTCCTGTTTGGTCAGCGTGGCAAACTCAGCAGCACAGGTGACCATGCAGTCCCCCCAGAATCATAGAGCGTAGAATGTTTCTACACTCCCCCATCATCTCCGTCCCTGAGGTTATCACAGATTAGAAGGCCAAAAAACCGCACTCACGATGACATGTTTTCCGAGCTCATGCAGTCCTCCCGCACTGATAGGGCACAGCTTAATGCATGGAGACATTCAGTGGCAGAGGCCAGGAAAGAATTAAGCGAGCGCGAAGAGCGGAGGCAGGACGCGATGCTGAGGCTAATGGGGGAGCAAACAGACATGATGAAGTGTCTGTTGGAGCTGCAGGAAAGCCAACAAGAGCACAGACCCCCTTCCCCCCCCGCATCCACTGTATAACTGCCTACCCCTCTCCCCATGTTCCATAGCCTCCTCACACAGACGCCTAAGAATGCGGCGGGGGAGGCTCCGGGCACCCAGCCACTCCACTCCAGAGGATGGCCCAAGCAACAGAAGGCTGTCATTCAAACAGTTTGATTTTTAGTGTGGCTACAATAAGCAATGTCCTTGTCCTTCCCTCCTCCCCCACCCCACCCGGGCTACCTTGTCCGTTATCTCATTTTTTTTAATTAATAAAGAATGCATGGTTTCAAAGCAATAGTTACTTTATTTCGAAGGGGAGAGGGTGGTTGGCTTACAGGTAATTAAAATCAACAAAGGGGGCAGGTTTGCATCAAGGAGAAATACACACAACTGTCACACCGAAGCCTGGCCCGTCATGAAACTGGTTTTCAAAGCCTCTCTGATGCGCAGCACACCTTGCTGTGCTCTTCTAATTGCCCTGGTGTCTGGCTGCTCAAAGTCGGACACCAGACGATTTGCCTCAACCTCCCACACCACCATAAACGTCTCCCCCTTACTCTCACAGATATTATGGAGCACACAGCAAGCAGCAATAACAATAGGAATGTTGATTGCGCTGAGGTCTGACCTAGTCAGCAAATAGCGCCAGCGAGCTTTTAAACATCCAAAGGCACATTCCATCACCATTCTGCACTTGCTCAGCCTATAGTTGAACTGCTCCTTACTACTGTCCAGGCTTCATGAGCCATGGGAGCAAGGGGTAGGCTGGGGTAGGTGCGATCACGCGGTGCTGCCAGCTGGGAGAGCAGCCTGAGGCAGAAGCCTCCAGCTCGCATGATATTCCAGGCAGGACTGAATCTCCATGAGACAAAACTTAAAGAAGAGAATGACCTGGAGTCTCTGACTCCCATTCGGTGCTCTAAGAGGAGGATAGCCATGTCTGTCCAGTTGCCCCTGATCGACCTCACCGAGGTCTGCCAGGAGCACCCAGGAGACATACGATGGCTATCAGTCCTTCTGCACCATCTGCCGCGAATGCAAGGAGCTGCTGCTGTGTAGCACTGCAGTACCGCGTCTGCCAGCAGCACCCTGGAGACATACGGTAACGGCGAGCTGAGCGGGCCCCATGCTTGCCGTGGTATGGCATCTGCACAGGTAACCCAGGAAAAAAGGCGCGAAACGATTGTCTGCTGTTGCTTTCATGGAAGGAGGGGGGGGGGGCTGAGGACATGTACCCCAAACCACCCGCGACAATGTTTTTGCCCCATCGGGCATTGGGGGCTTAACCCAGAATTCCAATGGGCAGCGGAGACTGCGGGAACTGTGGGATAGCTACCCACAGTGCACCGCTCTGTAAGCCAATGCTAGCCATGGTAGTGAGGACGCACTCTGCCGACTTCATGCACTTAGTGTGGACATACGCAATCGACTGTATAAAATCAGTTTCTAAAAATCGACTTCTATAAAATCGACCTAATTTCGTAGTGTAGACATACCCTTAGTATCAGAGTCCTTTGTCATTCCCAAGTTAATAGCGCCAAAATAGTGAATGTGGGAAAAAATTCTTAATGTCTTAGATACACTTCAAAATATTTCCCGGGCTGGTTCTTCTGTTCCCTCGTCCCCGTTTGCTCCCTTAAGCACACTAGTGGCAGATGTAAGGAGCTTACTAGATCGTCCATTCCATAGAGCATTTTTCCTCCCTAAATCTCCTCCCTAAATGACATGAGATATTTGAAATCTTTCTGTGCAATTGAACAGGTCCCTGCTGATTTTCATTGAAAGTCGATATCTCTGCAGTCTCAAAATGGAATGTGCAATAAATCAGCTTTGGGAGTTTTGCATTTTTGGTGGATTAAACTTTATTCATCAGTGGGACAATTTCTGATCTCCCATTGAAAGAGCCCTGTTGATGGAGCAGCTGATGGGTTGGTTCTGGTACTGTGTGTTTGAATGGATCGGTTTGCCTGATTTTTCTTCCATGATTTCTCTCGAGGTGGTAGTGCTTTGCCTATTTTGTAAATGCCGTGTTGTAAATGTGCAAGGAAACCAACCCTTTCTACACAGCTGATTAACTCTTCCTTTAGCTTTCCACCACTTCTTCAAAGTTTTGCGGATGCTATAAGGTCCCTATTGCCTATATGCTAAATCTAAGGGACACTGACCAGATTTTAAGACGTGTGTACATAGAAACATAACTAGGGCTGGGGGGGAAGCAGTTTTCCCATCTCATGAAAATTTTTGAGATTTCAAACATTTTTCCCATCCCAAATCAGGACAAAAAGTCAAATCTTCTCAAAGACCATCTGACTGATTTGGGTCAATTGAAACTTTCGATTTTGACCACTCTTCTTTTTTTTTTACCCTGTTCACTATAAATGAAGTTAAATTTTTAAATGAAAAATTATTCTGAACAAAACCCCAAACTTTTTGTTTAGAAAATGTTGACACGGGACATCTTAACAATGTCAATACGTTTTGTCTGTGTTTTTCAAGTCAAAACTGACCCTTTCCCATTAACAGTTTCAGTGAATTGGCTTTTTTCTTTTTGTGAAAAACCATTTAGTCAAATTCCTGACCAGCTGTAATAATGCAGTGTAGTTGTAGATGTGTCAGTACCAGGATACTAGAGAGATAAGAGTGACCCGAAAAAGAGCTCTGTGTGGCTTGAAAGCTTGTCTCTCTCACCAACAAAAGTTGGTCCAGTAAAAGATCTTACCTTGCCCACCTTGTCTCAGATGTAATTATAACATTCCTTCAGCTTGGACAATGAAAACAGTCTGATTGGTTTCTCTTTTGCTTTTAGTTACTTTCATGTTCTGATTCTAGCTAGCACTAGCCCAGCGCTAATACTGCAGTGGACACTTTACTTAAATATACTTTTTTTTTTTAATCGGAAACACTTTTTAAAACTTCATGGTAACACTTCTTTTGGTCTTAGGTTTTCTTGAAGCTGTTTTTTTCCAGCATCTACTTTCAGGGGTAGACTTGCTCTGACAGTGTTGCTTTAAGAAAGAGGCCCACGATCAAATCTCTACAAATAGCGATTCCAGAATATTTCGCTGTGTGCTGGTGCTTGCATTTAGCAAGAGCATCGTCCTTCCAGTTTAGTGGGATAAGCAAAAGAAGGAATGAGTCTAGCTGCTCTGCAGGCATCAGCTGGCGTGGAGAGAGCTCTGGAGCTGGAGGAGGCGCTGGGCTGCGGATTTAATTGCTGGTTATTTATAGAAGCAGGGAGATGGAGGGGGGAGTAATTAGCTCTGCAACAAAAAGTTAGGTGTGTCCGTGTAGTCTCCCCTCTCCCCACATGCCTCGTGCTGCTGCAGGATGTCCAGCCGCGATCCCTTCTGCAGCATGGCATCAGGCTTGGGCTCCAGCTCTGCTATCTATCAAGCATGTGAGGCGGGAAGGGCGAGTGTGGAATTATTCAGGTTACCTGCAGAGGCAGTAGAGTCGTTATCCTGGCCTCAGCCCTGTGGTGAGACACCTGCACTCTGCTAGCTGCCACCATTGGGTCTGTGATGAATGATGCAAGCAGGACAGAAACAGAGCACGCAGCAGCAGCAGCATTTCCCTGCTCCCAGCCCCACCGTTACAGTAAGCAGATCTCTGGCTCGCCCCTTGTACCTCTTCCCTTTTCATGGCTCTGTTGGCTGTATCTCACACCTGAGATCTAGGCAGGGCAGAAAGCCCAGCTTAATCTCCGCCAGTATCTGGAATTCAGGGATGTCCGATCTCCGCCCCATTGTTATTTAAATCTTCTTGGAGAGAATCCTTTCAAAGCTATGGCTGTCTGCACTTTCTCAAAGCTCTCTGTTCTCTAGGCTGAAGATCTGCCCCAGTTCCAGCCGTCAGTGCAGCTACACGAGTGCAAACCTGTAGTGCAGACAGGCAAGCCCATATTGCACCCAGGCAGCTTAGCTCTGCTAGAAACCAGGGCAAGCTGCAGAGGTGCAAATCACGGCGTAGAGTCGTGGTTCTCAACTGGGGGTCCACGGACTGTGTCTAAGGGGTCCACGAAACACTTAGACTGAAAACTGACTGAACAGAATGCAACGCTATGTACAGACGATGGATTTCCAATGGGGTCCGCACCTCATTCGAAATTTCCAAAGGGGTCCGCAAATGGAAAAAGGTTGAAAAGCACAGGCCTAGAGCATCCTTGCCCGGGTGTGCTAGGAACTGCATTGCTACAGCTCCGCTGGTGGCAGTAATAGGAGCGAATGTGCAGTGCAGACAGTGCCCTGGAGAGGGACTCTTGCCTGGTGTTGGACAGGTCAGGTCGGTTCACCTCTAGCTTTGCACTAGGTAGGCTTGTACCTGGCTTTTCAAGCTGCCTTGTTCTCCGTCAGCCACTTGGCATCACGTCCCCTCTGTCCCCTGGCCCAGGAGTTGTGCACTCAGCCTGTGGACGCTCTGGAGTGTGCAGTCACACACCAGAACGAATGGGGAATTGGAGCGCTGCTTCCCTCCGATTTCGTGTGGCCCAGGAAGCAGCCGTTTTCCACCTTGCTATTCATAAAGCTGCAGGCCGAGCTGGGCTGGTGGCCTGTATGTGGGTGATCAGACTCAGGGTGCTGAGTGAGTCTGGCAGTGGCTGGAGGCCCCTGTCTCTGGTTCTTGAGTAACCCCATTGTGCTGACGGTTGGAGTGGTGCTGAGCGAGATGGGCCCGCCCTCGGCCGGGGAAAGGCTCCTTGAGGGCGGGTTGGAAATAGAAGGTAGGCGGTGGTGGAGGATGCCGGGCTCTGCTCTGCACAGAGTATGTTCCCTTTGCTGAACCGTTTCACGTCCGAGGATTGGTGTTGGTATTGACACAGATCATTTCGCCTGAGTGCTCTGAAGAGGGGATGTTTTAGTGGTCTCCGTGCTCCTGGCAGGTGCGGGATTGCTGGCCCTGAAGAATGAATTCCCCTGTTCTCCCCCCAGAGACAGACACACACTTCGCTGCTAATGTGCCTCGGCCCAGACCTGGAGGGACGCCCCCAGTCAGGTCTCGGGCTGGCCTGGGTGACTGGTGCCAGCTCTAGCTCTCGAGGTGAAGGTGTGTCTGTGCACGCGACGCAGGATGCAGCTGGGAGCTGTCAGTCCGTGCTGGTCTCCAGGTCACGCTGTTCCCGGCTGATCCTGGCCACGCTAGTCGAAGCCCCCCGGCCCCGGTGATGTGATGCAGAGCGTAGGAGCCAGGCATGAACCGCCCTCTTCACCTTAACACTGGAGTTAAACTGAGAGGGCAGCGTGGGCAACTCGCTGTGTGTGAGCAGATCCAGCCTCCCCCCGCAGGCACGCCCCCTTCACTCCATCCCACCTGGCAGTAGTCCCCGCCCGCCTGGCCATTCCTTGGTAGCACCCGCCACACACACTGCCCCGTTGTTTTAAATGAGGTTTCCTGCAGCTCCCGCCTGGAGGGGGATGAGAAAATCCAGGCTAAGGAGGGGAAGAGACTAGAGTGAAGCACAAGGAGCGGAGCTGGGGTTGCAGTGAGCTCTGCTCTGGCGAATTAGAGCGTTCCCTTCCTCTCCAGATCTCTGTTCAGGACACAGTCACCTCGGAGAGGCTGAGGGCTCAGCAGTGGAAGCCAGAGAGTCCGAGGTTACCATGGAAGTTAGGTGTGAGGGAGAGCAGTGTGTACGGGGATGGCTGTGCAGTGCAACACGGTGGGAACGCAGCTAGGCCATACTGTCTACATGGAGATCACTGTCTGCCAGTGTCTTTGCTGGAAGCCCATTGCTCACCCATTAGTGCACGTGTCTAACTCTCTATTCCCCCCCGCCTGCATTAGGTAAACTTCAACGAGCCGCTTTCCATGCTGCAGAGGCTGACCGAGGACCTGGAATACCACGAGCTGCTGGACAAAGCCGTGAAGTGCGAGAGCTCCACAGAGCAGATGTGTTTCGTTGCTGCATTTTCAGTGTCTTCCTACTCGACGACTGTGCACCGCACTGCAAAGCCGTTCAACCCCCTGCTGGGGGAAACCTACGAACTTGACCGGCTAGATGAGCTTGGCTTCCGATCGCTCTGCGAGCAGGTATGGGCAGGGCTGCGGGAAAGGGGCTCTTCATGTCAGTCTTTCAGAAGCACTGTCGCATTCTTCGAAGAGCGATTCCCTGGGGCTCCCCCGGTCCACACTGGTCCTGCTTCCATTGCAGTCAAGGGGCCCAGCAGTGGATCCTACACAAGTAACTCTTGCAGAAGGCAGAAGCAAAATGTGCATTCCCCAGGGTAACAGGGTGGAAATGATGGGGAGACCAGGGGGAGGTGGGAGCTGGGAGCCTCTCCGAACATATCAAATCTAGAATGAAACTATCGCAGTTTTAACTAGCTGGACATAGGTACCAAATTGCCAGCCCTGGGTCTGGGATGAGCTTGCACATGGAGCTTTGCAGCTAAATTCTCCACAGATGTGTTGTCTCTGTTGACAGTCATGCTTAATCTGTAGGCGCAAACGTGAACAGGTTTTGTGTTTCCATTGTGGAGGGGATTGTTCAGAACCTAACGTCAGGATACGTTGAGTTAAATCTGGTTCGGGGCGATAGTTCCCGTATGTAGAACGTCAAATGCGTGAGATCCCCACTGTATAAACCTGGCTGCGACTCCACCCTTTGCTCCCGGGGTCTGACGGGAGCTGCCATTGGCTCCCTTGGAGCAGGCACAGGGCTGGTCACAGGGATCTGCAGGGGACAGAACTGGATACCCGGGGGAAGTCAAGGAGGGGGCTCGTGCAGTGACACCCCCAGGAGGTTAAAGGGAGCCCAGGAGTTTCCCTGGCACCACCAGCTGGGCTTCCAAAGGCTGCCCAGCCGAGCTATTGGGCAGGTGGGGGTGTGATGTTCAGTCATGCCCACAGGGTGTCTGGATATGGGGAAGGGAGCGGGAGGATAGTGACAGATCATAGTGAAAGCCAGGGAGCGTTTGGGGGAAGGCCAGAAGCTCAGCTTTGGCCATGCAAAGCTTGAGTGAGCAGCGAGACACCCAAGACGGAGGTGTCAGCCAGACAGGCCAGGAAGCGGGATTGGATGGATGGTGACAGATCAGGTGTGCCGAGCCAATCAGGCTAGAGATGGTAATTGGAGTGCGAGAGCATGAGGTCACTCAGGAAGAGGGTGTAAAGCGAGAAAAGGAGGGCAAGGTCAGGGCCCTGTGGGACCCTCGGAGCGTGGGAGAGAGGAGGAGAAGGACCCACCAGTAGAGATGCTGAAGCAGCAGGAGAGGATGGAGTGCGTGGGACACACTTTGTTAATTGAAACTGAAAGAAGAAGACGCCTTGTGGAGCCAAAATTGTCCCCAATGACAGGAAATTAAGAAAACAGCAAGGAGATGGTCATCCCATGGAATCTTGGCTAGAAGGTCGCTGTCCCCCAGGCGGGGGGGGGGGTCTCTGGTTTCTCTCCTTGAGGTCCTCGAGGTGCCAGCCGCACGGTGCCAAAGCCAGTCTTGTGAGAGTCCTGCTGTAATTGTCTGTGTGCCGGGATGGGCGGCGATGCCCTGCGCGTGGAGGATGTTGTCTTCTCAGCCTGTGGCAGGATCGATGACTCGGTCAGGGGTGGTCACTGTGGGAAGTGATGTTGATTCCAGTGGGGAGTAAAGAGCCATGGCAAGGAATGGCCTCCTGTGAGAGACAAGAGCGAAGCACGGGAGTCCTCAAACGCCCCTTCCCCTCTGCATTCGTTCAGCATCCCAGGAGCGCTGCCCCAGAATGCTTAGGGGCTCAGTCGCCTAGTGGGTTCGTGCTCCAGCTGTGTAGCTCTAGAGCCCTGTATTCCAATCCTAACTGGCTACAGGCCAGCAATAAAACAAGCCAGATGGAGTCACAGCAGCGATTAGCCCATCGGCCTCCAGGACGGGGTTTCATCTGTGACGTTTGAGCAGAATGGGAAATAGCAGTGAGGGCGAAACACTGCTACCGTAGCATAAACTGCTGCCTTTGCAATGTCACGGAGAGGCATATTTGACAAGTCGGTTCCTCTCTGCTCTGAGTGTCTCTGCAGAGGTGGATGGGGCTCGGTAGCTTTCTTTGTCTTTGTCTTGGAATGAAAAGGTTTCATTGCATGGCCCTAACACAAACGAAGATGCTCGAGCTTCCCAGTGTATCCAAGGCTTGCCTGGCGAGCAGAAGGTCTTAATTAAAACCTGGTGAGCTTAATTAGCCGAGATCTGTAAAGAAAATTGACTCGTGACAAGTGACTATTCAATACTTTTGGCTGCTCCATCCCATCCTCCTGGTGGATAGATTTACAGGGCCATTTATTTTCCTTCCCCCATATGTAGACAATGGTGTTGACATGGTGATTTATGTTATCCAGAAGGTTTAATTGCCATCTTGGAAAACAAGGTCCCATGGAGCAAGAGAACTGTTTGATCTTTGTCTAGATCAGCGTTTCTCAAATGCAGCCACCATGGTCGCATGTGACCACCAGTGGATTTTTTTTTTGCAGCCACGACAGCCTCCAAATCATGGGCGGAGACGGGGGGGGGGGGGAAAGCAGCCCCCCTCCCTGCAGCACCCAGCTGTTGCTCCTGAATACCTGCTACCAAGAGTAGCGAGAGACGCTGCCTTGGGGTTTGTGCTGGCGCCGCCAGCAGGGATCGGTGCCCTGCACTGCACCACCTCCTCGGAGCTCTGGGCAGCGCCTCTGGAGACAGGTGGGGCCGGTGTGTGCGGTGCCGGAGTTGGCTCTTGTCAGTGGAGGCGGCTGCAGCGTTTGGTCACCGGGGCTGTCCCTGGGCAGCTCCATCCTGGCTGGGGCCCGGGGAGCCTGGAACTTTGCAGGCAGCCGGTGAGTTCCCAACCCACCTTCCCTGGAGCAGGCTCTCGATGAAGGGCTGAGGGAGGCAGGGACAGAGACACAGGATTTGTCAGAGCAGCCACCAGCAGGAACCCCTGGTCTAGATTATGAAACCTTGAACAAAACACAAATATCTGCATGTGACACACAGCCCATCCCCCTGCAAAGGCAGGACACGGCTCCCTGATTGACGTATCTGATAGGACACCGACCCTGGCAGTCTTCTGGAGCTAATGCTCTGGTATTAAACTCTTGCTTCCTTCTACACTAGACATTTCCCTTAAGATTTAAACTGGTCTTGATGTCAAAATGTTTCTGAAACGCCTTTGCGATGCAGTGTGAGAAGCAGCAGGCCAGCGGCTGGCGCTGCGTGGCGAAAGCATTGTGTGTTACATCAAGGGGAACAGTCTAGTACCCGTCTCCTTGACAGACGACCCCTAGGTAGAGCCCTGTGGGCTTGCCTGGTCTCACTTACAGCAGCAACTAAGAGGCTCCACTCACTCGCCACCATTCCAGCTTCGACGTGCTCTGACGGGGCAGGAAGGCGCCCGCTGCAGGGATGAGCCTGGGCACAAGTCACCTTCTCTGGTGACAGGCCACTCACTCATCGTGGGCTCCACCTCCTGAGAGCCAAAGGCCTGGAAAGGCCCCTCAAGTGCGTGGTACTGATTAATGAGAGAGCACCAGCAGCACCCCTCAGCCTGGGGCCTGCGACCCTTCAGCACCACGCCAAGCACCTACCACCTGGGAGTCATGTTCCTGGGTACCCAGCACTTGGGTATCGGCAGTCTCGCGATCGAGTGGTTTCACTGTGAGCCCAGTACTGGAGGCACCTCTCCTGGAGAGGCTGAGGGTGGCGAAATCTAAGCCACCAGTTACTGAACCATCGATACAGCTAGTCAAGGAGGTGTCTCTGGTACCGACCCCTTCCCCGGAGTCCAGGCATCTGAGTAGAATGGTCCATCCTTGGAGGGAATCTCCTTGTCCCCATCCAGACAGAGCAGGGGGACCTCCCCCACCCCTTGCTGTGCTCTGGGAGGCAGAGCTGCAGCCACTCCAAGCCTGTTTAGGGCTTTGAGTGAGAGCCAGGCGTTCCCATTGAGCTGACACCAGTGCGGAGCGGAGGGCCCTGGTGTGACGGCCAGCACTGCTGTGTTCTGCGCTAGCCGAGCGTGCTCCACTCCAGATCGCTTCTTGCCGCTGCAGGTTAGGTCCCCATTGCCTAGGAAAAGGCGGCCACAGCCAAGGAAAGTGCACGTGTTTGTGTGCCCAGTGACAATTGGAGGGCAAAGACCCACGTTTGCAGTGAGGCAACCACTCATCCAATGCTTCTCTTCGTCATTCAGCATTGCCCCCTTCCTCCCTGGATGGAGCCTGAGCCAGCCACTTTTCAGCTAGGACCCTATTCTGTGTAGCCCCTAGGACAGCAGGGAAACAGCACTCTCCCTGCTTCCCGAGGAGTGTACGGCTGGGTGTTCAGTGTGCTGCTAAACGCTGTTGCTCAGAGCATCTTCTGATCCCTCCTGGCACCTGACACGTGCGGTGGAAGGAGCTGTGTGACGGGACCGGGCCCTGCTGGAACATGGAGAGCCTTTGGGGTAGAGGAGCAGGCGTCCATCCCAACCCTGGGAGAATTCTGCCACAGGAAGGAACAAAGCTAGCTTAGGGTGGCTCCACCCACCCCCACCATCTCCCAGGGAGAGGTCATCAGACCCTTGCGATACGGGGTGTTGAGGGCCTCCAGTCGGTCTGAGATCACTGGTATGGGCATTCAACCATGTCCTGAGATCACCCATCGCTTAAACCAGCGCCGTCTCCAGGCAAGATCCAGCTCCGAGGCCTGGCGGGAGGAGAAGGAGATTCCAGAGGCAGTAGGAAGCTGCTGGAGGTGACCGTAAACACCTTCTCAGTGTCCTTTCCCGTGAAGGGGAGGCTGGGGAGGAGCAGCGATTTGTGAGGCTTGTGCAGAAAGATGCTGATTTCAAGCGGCATTGCCAGGGGCCTGGCTAACAGGGCTGCAAGTTATCAAAGCTCATTCTCGTTGTGATGGGTAGTTTTGAAGTCCACTCTCCAGCACTGATGGGCAGGCT
>NW_020665302.1:1561156-1602457 GCF_002925995.2 Terrapene triunguis
AGCCTGCCCATCAGTGCTGGAGAGTGGACTTCAAAACTACCCATCACCACGAGAATGAGCTTTGATAACTTGCAGCCTGGTCCATTCAGAACATTTGTTCTCATCACGACGACACCACCCCAGAGAGACAGGGCAGGCAGGGCTGCAGATCAGGGCTGGGGTTCATCAGCAGAGCTGTGGCGGGAAGGCCTCCGGACTGGAACAGCAGGGAATGCTGTGCCGCAGGTTAGGACTGGCAGAGCTGTGTTGGGAAGTCAGCAATCGGCTGCTGCTCCCCATTGCTCACGTCCCGCCAGCACCAGCCTCATGCACCAAATGTCTCTTCTTTTAAAAATCCGCTCTGGAGTTGTTGCAAACCTCGCTCAGCCTTCCTTACGCTGGCATGGCTTAACAGGGACAAATCACGTTGTGGCTGCGAGAGCAATGCCTCCCTCGCAGAGACGTGCGTCACAACAACGCTCCCAGGGCAGCGCTCCTCAGAGGAGCGGGTAAAAGAGAGAGGCTCTTGGGGTTCATTTAGACACTCTATGGGGCTCTACTTTACATCATGCATTCAGCGACAATCAGTCCTACAGATGTGACAGGCTAGATTGCGCAGCGGGAGACAGTGCAGGTTTCGGGCACAGTATGATGGACGTGGCTGGGAATACACAGCAAGCCGGCGAGGGTGTGCTGCAACATCTTATGTTTAATTCAGTGTTCTCTGACAGAGTTTGGTGTTCTTCCATTTTCCTTTGGTAATAAGCCTTTGGCTGGTGGCTTGACTCTCTCGCCCCCTCGGGACGGTCTTGCTAAGCAAAGGATGTACGAGACCCTGATCTCAGCTGGGCTCCAGAGGTGTTCCCGTGATACAAATCATTAGCAATCATAAACAGCTTAGGTAAAATCTGTGCAACTGGTGTGTGTGGACAAGGCCAGTGTGCCTGCAGACAAACCGAGGGTTGTAGCCGCGGTGGGCTGGGCTGGACAGACACGAAGGCCCTCGCTGAAGAGGTTGATCCAACTGGAGGGAGGGTTGGCTTCCCCTCAAGCCAGATGGACTCTTTGGGGTTTCATTCCCTGTAATTTTTTTGCCAGGTTGTCACCTTTGGGCATTTAGGCCAAAATTCTCTCCCTCGGGCACCTCACGTTAGACACCTAAATGCAGCCATCTCAGCACCTGAACAGCTGGCCTGCGCACCCGCCGCTCTGAAAAACCGGCCCCCAAGTGAGGTGCCTAAAGATGGATGGAGGTGCCTCCCCTTTGTCGCCAAGGGCCCGCCTCCTCTCAGGAAAGCCACAGGCCAGGGGAGAGCCCTTCCAGAGCTTTGCTGAAGTGAGGGGGATGGATCTTCCTGGAAAGCTGCTGAGCTGCCGTGAGATTGCTGCCAGGGACTGGCCTCTGTTGCAGCTATTTATGGAGCAGCGGCATCTTCCGTGGGTGGCTGTGAATTGCTTAATGCTTCATGCATTATAGATCAAGGGCTCTTTAACTAAACAAAGCTACGTCTCCTCCCCCAGAGTCGGCCCGCCGAGGGCCAGGCCTTCCTGGCAAAGACAAAGCACGCGGGTACGTGCCACAGGGCTCATCGTTTTCAGTATATGAAGCCGTCCAAATAACACTGCTGCAGATTTGCCCGTGCTGCTTTCTATGCTCAGCATGTACGATAAGTTGCCCTTTGCTTGGTCCCTTGCCATCCGCGCAGCAGGTTGTGGGTTCGTGTCTGGCCCTGTACGTCCATTAACCCTTTAATGCTGTGTGGCCATGGCCATCAAGGGGGCTTGTGCATGGTCCTTCACTAGTGTGCCAGAGGTGTCCGAGTGGTGCTCAGGGGAGTTAACCGTTCCCTGAACTCAGTGGTATGTCACAGCAGACTCAGTACGCTAGGTGGCGCAGCTGGCACATTCCAGCTATGGCACTACCCCAGCATGTCTCCTAACAAAGCTCTTTGTATGGATCCCCACCGTGAGCTCTCAGCAGTGTCTGAACCTGGGACCTTCACCACCAAAGCACAGGCCTCTGGCACTCGAGCTAAAGGAATAACTCCATTCGCTGGCAGCTGTGGTAGGCTGTTATACTCCCTGCCATCTCCCTTTGACTGGAGCCCTCGTGGTGAAAGCTCTGGCCTGGGATGGGATGCCATCCAGCCTGCCCTTGTGCATCGTAGGTTGGCACATCAGCCTTCTCCAGTCTTGGCCACTGCTGACAATGCCCCGCCAACCAGTAAAGGGCATGAGCAGGCTCCAGGCCACTTATTTAAAGCAGGGTCTTGTGCCCCCCCAGGCAGGTCACTGATTTCTAGCTGAGTGAATAGCCAGGAGCCCTGTGACGTTTGCCGCTCCTCCGCGGCCCAGTGACCACAAACGTCCCTGCCGGGGGCCGGGAGTGTCCAGGCAGCCCCTGCATCCAGCGCACCACGCTGCTCAGATCCCTGAGTTTAACTGATAGCCGTGTTCGCCAGCCCTGTTAAACTCACTGCTTTGGCCTGATCCCCTTTAAAGAGTGCTGTGGTGGCACCATCTCTCCGCTGGGGGAAGGGAGGGAATTGAGAAACACAATCCTCCTATGGCACAGTCCTCCTGGTCTCTGTGGGTAGTGTGGGCTCGTCTGCAGGCCCACACCCAAGCTGGCTTGCTGTTTATTCCCAGCCCTTTGACTCTCCCCGCTGGAGGAGAGCAGCCCCTGTATGAGGGCACACAAGGAAGGGAGAGAAAGTTCTGTCTTCCATGCCCACAGCCAGGATTGGATAGTGGGCTGCATTGGATGGAGCCATCTGCCAAGGGGACTGTCAGGAGCCTCTTGCTTGGGATTTAACACTAGTGTTTTGTGGGAACGATCCTGCAGTGGCCCCAGGGAGATGGGCTGCATGCTCTCTGCCAGCTGCAGCCTCTGGTCACCTGCGCTGGGCAGGCAGAGGCTGGGCCTCTAGTCGTGGGACTTTTCACTGTGGGGCACTGGTTACTGGAGCATTACAAGTAAAGCAGTTAAATACCTTGACTTCAGACTAGAGTGCATCCAGATAATCAGATTCTCTTCACTAACTCTATGCCAGTCCCCCAGCAGCCTAGCTAGTGGGCACTTTGTTGCACGTGCTCCTGATCTGCAGGCCTCGGCTCTCTGAGCAGAGAGAGATTTGCATAATGATATGCACAAAGGAGAGGGAGCGAGCTAGCTAATGAAAACTGATCTAATCTTGCAAGTGGGTCCTGAGTGCAGGTGGCGACGCAGTGTAACCCTTGCAGCGCCCCCTGCCTGCCTGCACAGGAGTGCCAGGTACAGCTGGAATGCATCAATAAAACAGCACACCGGTGGGCTTCTCGTAATGCCAGCATCTGCACTTTGGCTCCCAGAGTCGTTCTGTTGTTCCTGCCAGTGTGTCATCCAGGGATCAAGCCGTTTGTTAATTCTGTGCAAGTGTGGGTGAGTTGATTCCGCACAAAGGCAGCTGCTGGAAACACAGGCTTTAGGTTATTGTGTAGTTACTAGTCATCTTGGCAGAAAACCTGCCTTGTGCAAAATCTCTGCAACAAATCGACCTGTCGTTTACCTCAGCCATGCCTGGGAAACCATGGGAGGGGATCGCTTTGCTGCTGGTCCTTCACCAGACTTGCTGTGCCCTGGAAACCTAGTTGGCACATGCAACAGCATGGCCAGTGCCCACTTCCCGGGATATAGAATCATAGAATATCGGGGTTGGAAGAGACCTCAGGAGGTCATCTAGTCCAACCCCCTGCTCAAAGCAAGACCAATCCCCAACTAAATCATCTCAGCCAGGGCTTTGTCAAGCCTGATCTTAAAAACCTCTAAGGAAGGAGATTCCACCACCTCCCTAGGTAACCCATTCCAGTGCTTCACCACCCTCCTACTGAAAAAGTTTTTTCCTAATATCCAACCTAAATCTCTTCCACTGCAACTTGAGACCATTACTCCTTGTTCTGTCATCTGCTGCCACTGAGAACAGTTTAGATCCATCCTCTTTGGAACCCCCTTTCAGGTAGTTGAAAGCAGCTATCAAATCCCCCCTCGTTCTTCTCTTCTGCAGACTAAATAATCCCAGTTCCCTCAGCCTCTCCTCATAAGTCATGTGCTCCACCCCCTAATCATTTTTGTTGCCCTCCGCTGGACTCTTTCCAATTTTTTCCACATCCTCCTTGTAGTGTGGGGCCCAAAACTGGACACAGCTCTCCAGATGAGGCCTCACCAATGTTGAATAGAGGGGAATGATCACGTCCCTCAATCTGCTGGCAATGCCCCTACTTATACAGCCCAAAATGCTGTTAGCCTTCTTGGCAACAAGGGGACACTGTCGACTCATATCCAGCTTCTCATCCACTGTAGACATGCAGGTGTCTGGAACAGCCACAGTTCCTGCAGACTAACTTGCCAGGGGCTGGTGGCACAGTGGGATCATGCACAAAGCCTTTCTCTTCTGAAGACTTTGTGTCAAGTCCCATGCTAAGGGAGCAGCGTGGGACTGTTTGAAATAGTCGTTTAGCTAAGCTGGGACTTGGGATCCTAGCAGCCCCCAGGCCCCTGTGCTTCCTGGTGAAATGTTTGTTTTCCTCTTAAAAAGGAGCTCTCCAGGGAACGTGTGAAGGGCCCCAGCAGCAGGACTAGGCCGTCTCCATACCCATTGTTTGAGATACTGTCCTCCATCTACACCTCTATTGCTGAGGTAATTCGCAGAGCGTCCCTGAGGGGAGGCAAGGGATGACTTTGGCAGATCGAATTGACTCTGCACGGGGTACTGGTCCCAAGGCCCCAGTACAGCCAATAGGAGGGGTTGACAGGTGGTCGCAGGGACCCCCATGGCATGGGGTACCAGCAGCTCCTTGTTAGAGGTGGTGGAGGTTGGTCCCACGCCTGTGAGAGTCTTTTGGATGGTGGTGGATACACAGGGCCAGGGAAGAATGGTTCATCGGATGGCTCAGAATATCCCGATGAGGAGAAGGCTGGTTCCAGTTCCAGTGGTGGTACCATCGGTGCCGTTGGAGGGTAGATGTATTCTGTGTATGGGATGGGTGATGAGCTCCTTCCAGCAGTCAAGTTTCTCGGAGGTGCTATTATCTCCCTGGAAACGGACAGGCCTGATGGAGGAGGTGATTCCAGATCTGGGAGAGCGAAAATGTCCTGTGGGGCAGCAACAGATTCGGATCTCCTCTGTGTGAGAACGGTTCTGTTTGTCCAGCCATCGCAGCCTGTGAGGAGGGTGGTATCCGAAGTTGGCAATGATCGGATTTCGTCAGCGCCAACAGATCCTAGGGCTGGGAAGAGATTGGGACGATGGTTCCGATGGAACACAGTCCGGTACTGATGGAGCCCAGTGCTTATGGGCTTTCTTGTCGGGCATCAATAATAGCAAGGACTCTACTAGAAAATCTTACCTAGCTAAATGGAAACACTTCTCTTCCTGGGCACAACAAAGAGGTATGTGACGGGTTGGGTCACAGAGATCCCCTTGGGACTGTCACCTGATGTGCTGAAATTACCTCTGAGCCTGTTTTCCCTGCCAGCTTGGGACTCCAGAACCCTGCCTTGTTGAGCCAGACACGCTAGCCTGCTGCAACACAGGCCCAGGGTCTGGGCCACACTCCCAAAGCTGCAAACTTTAACTAAAAACAGCTCAGAAGGTTACCTGTCTCTAGCACCCAGACACCTAGTTCCCAATGGGATCCAAACCCCAAATAAATCCATTTTATTCTGTATAAAGCTTATACAGGGTAAATTCGTAAATTGTTTGCCCTCTATATCACTGATAGAGAGATATGCACAGCTGTTTGCTCTCCCAGGTATTAATCACTTACTCTAGGTTTATTAATAAATAAAAGTGATTTTATTAAGTATAAAAAGTAGGATTTAAGTGGTTTCAAGTAATAACAGACAGAACAAAGTAAGTCACCAAGCAAAATAAAGCAAAAACACGCAAGTCTAAGCCTAATACATTAAGAAACTGATTACAGGTAATATCTCACCATCAGAGATGTTCCAATAAGCTTCTTTCACAGACTAGACTCCTTCCTAGTCTGGGCCCAATCCTTTCCCCTGGTACAGTCCTTGTTAGTTCCAGCAGACATCTCAGGTGGTAAGCAGGGGTTTTCTCATGACTGGCAGCCTCCTTTGTCCTGCTCCACCCCCTTTTATAGCTTTGGCACAAGGCGGGAATCTTTTGTCTCTCTGGGTTCCCACCTTCTAAATGGAAAAGTACCCAGATTTAAGGTGGATTCCATTATCAGGTGACATGGTCACATGTCACTGTAAGACCCCAGTCTCCATTCCCCATGGGCTGGCCCACAGGTGCACAGGAAGGCTTGCAGGTAAATAAACCATTTACAACCAATTGTCCTAGTCAGTGGGAGCCATCAAGATTCTAAACCACTGTTAATGGCCCACACTTTGCATAATTACAATAGGACCTCAGAGTTATACTTCATATTTCTAGCTTCAAATACAAGAATGATACATGCATACAAATAAGAGGAATATATTCAGTAGTTTCTAACCTTTGTTATGATACCTTACAAGAGACCTTTTGCATAAAGCATATTCCAGTTACATCATATTCACACCCATAAGCATATTTCCATAAAACATATGGAGTGCAATGTCACGACGTGCTCTCCCAGAGACGACAGCTAGTCCTCTCCTCTTGGACTAGATCCGATTTGTGAAGACATCATCTTTGTCCATCAACTCCTTGCGAGACTACTTTGCAGCGATCAGCACATACCATCCACCTTCTCAGAGCTACTCAGTCTTCACCAACCCCCTGACCAATAGATTCTGGAAAAGCCTAATTAGAACCTTCCCACCTACTCAGAAGGTCCCTAGTGGGACACAAACCTTGTTCTCTCACCATTCACAAGCTCCCCGCCCTTTGAACCTATAGCTACTTGCTCCATGCCCCTCCTTTCCATGAAGGTTGCTTTCCTTTTAGCCATTGCCTCAGCGAGAAGGGTTGGAGAACTTGGAGCAGTGATGGCAGATTCATAGATTCTAGGACTGGAAGGGACCTCGAGAGGTCATCGAGTCCAGTCCCCTGCCCGCATGGCAGGACCAAATACTGTCTAGACCACAGCTGATAGACATTTATCTAACCTACTCTTAAATATCTCCAGAGATGGAGATTCCACAACCTCCCTAGGCAATTTATTCCAGTGTTTAACCACCCTGACAGTTAGGAACTTTTTCCTAATGTCCAACCTAGACCTCCCTTGCTGCAGTTTAAGCCCATTGCTTCTTGTTCTATCCTTAGAAGCTAAGGTGAACAAGTTTTCTCCCTCCTCCTTATGACACCCTTTTAGATACCTGAAAACTGCTATCATGTCCCCTCTCAGTCTTCTCTTTTCCAAACTAAACAAACCCAATTCTTTCAGCGTTCCTTCATAGGTCATGTTCTCAAGACCTTTAATCATTCTTGTTGCTCTTCTCTGGACCCTTTCCAATTTCTCCACATCTTTCTTGAAATGCGGTGCCCAGAACTGGACACAATACTCCAGCTGAGGCCTAACCAGAGCAGAGTAGAGCGGAAGAATGACTTCTCGTGTCATGCTCACAACACACCTGTTAATACATCCCAGAATCATGTTTGCTTTTTTTGCAACAGCATCACACTGTTGAGTCATATTTAGCTTGTGGTCCACTATAACTCCTAGATCCCTTTCTGCCGTACTCCTTCCTAGACAGTCTCTTCCCATTCTGTATGTGTGAAACTGATTTTTTTCTTCCTAAGTGGAGCACTTTGCATTTGTCTTTGTTAAACTTCATCCTGTTAAACTCAGACCATACATGATATTCTTTACATCTCTACACCCCAAATTCACCCCTAAAGTAGTTTCAGAATTTGACCGTAACCAATTCATACACTTACCTGTGTTCTCCCAAAACTGCACACTTCCACAAAGGAGCAAAGACTCCACTCCCTCGATGTTCGGCAGGCCTTGGTTTTCTACCTGTAGAGAACAAAACCAGCAGCCAGGCAGTCCCGGAAGCTGTTCGTCACTGTAGCAGAAAGAGTCAGAGGGCGCGTCATCTCCACCCAGAGACTCTCCAGATGGGTTTCTGGCAGAACTTCTACTCTGCATTCAGCTATTGAACTCCCCAGCCCATGGGGGAAGAGCTCATTCCACCAGAGCGCAAGCAACAGCTATGGGGCTCCTTTCACACATTTGCAAGACGTTCTGCCCTGGTGCAGGACTCTTCTGCCTCCTTTGGGACAGCAGTGTTCCACTCGGTTCTATTGTCTACATCCTCCTCCTACTGAGGTGCTGCTTGTCAGTCACCCACAGTGGAACACAATAGGGACCATCACTTGAAGAAGAGGTTACTTGCCTGTAATTGGAGGTTCTTTGTGATGTGTGATCTGATTTGCAGTAGAGAAGGAACTGGAGAGGTGGTTGGTCCGCCCTGCCCTTTATCCCCTCAGTCGGTGGTATGAGGTGAGCCAGGGTGCATGCGTGGACCAACGGACACCACTTTCAAAATTCTCCGGCTCCAGGTGCATGGTGCACATGCATAGCCCACAGCAGAATGCAGATAGGGACCACACATCTCAAAGAGCCCATAGTACAGGTAAGTAACTTCCTCTTCGCTGTCACCTGAATCCAGACTTGCCTATAGCAGCACCCTGAAGCAATTCAGAACTGGTCTCCTCCTTCACTGTGAACAGTGTCACGCTAGATCACCCTGGTCCAGGCAGGCTTCACAATATACTGCTCTGCAGACAACCACCAAACGGGAGGGGGTCGGAGAGGGAGATCGTACTGGATTTCATGTATTTCAACCTGTGAAGTTTCAGAGCTTTCTCTTGTGGATCCTCTTGGCAGAGAGAGATTTACCTTGTGCGAATTTCCCAGGGCCATAGCACATCTGGGGGTGAACAGGTGACCGGAGCGCAGATTCAGATGCACGTTTTCACACGATCAGTGCTATGAAATTCTCCTAGAAATGTGTGTGCACTGCTCTCCCACACAGTGAACAAAGTATTGATAATCTCATGACTAAAATCCAGTTATCCAAATAGGATATTCTCTTGCCGGTTACAGAGGAATTGAAGGAGGAGATTTTGCTGTATTTCTCATTTGTAATCCAGTTGCTCAGGGGATTTAGGCTGTAATTGCATTGGTACAAATAATCTCTTAACTCGTTTAATGCAGCGGGTCTTTGGGCCCCCTGGCTGCAGAATGTTACAGCTGATGCACAGAGCTCACCGCACTGGAGCCAGTGCAGACTGGCTGTCTGAGCCCCAGGCTGGGGGCTAATCTGAAGGGCACGGAGTATCTCGGTGTGCTGCCCTGGCTCTGGGGTTCAGTTGGGAAGTGGATGGGTGCAGAATTCCCTTGGCTGTAACTCACGAGGCTGGGCTTTACTGCGGGGACTCCAGGGGGAGGAATAAAACTAGGGCAGCGGGAAGGTTCTATTAAGTTAGTCTATGGATTTAGTCCTGTCATTACAACATGGGGCGCTTTGGGCTCTTTAACCCAGATCTGCAAAGGTATTTAGGTACCTAACTCCCATTGATTGTAATAGGAGCTAGGTGCCTAAATACTTCTGGAGAAGTTGGGCCTTCCTTCCTTCTCCCCCTCCCCCCAACCCCACCGCTCTGAGCCCCTCCCCATGCCATGCTCTTTGGGGTGGCATCTCTCTGCCGTGATCTCAACTTGCACAGCTATTGTGGGGTCCTTCTGTGTCTGACTCTTCACCAGTCTAATCTCTGGGTGGGATCTCTAAGGCCCCATCTCCAGTACACTTATAACAGCACGGGGGCACAACACAATTGTGTTGTCATATGGATGGTAGCTAGGCAGTGTCCCCAATGTCCTAGAGACCTGCTGCGGAGTTGTAACTGGCTCCACCAACTCCATTATAGTTGTACCGTAGACAGGGCCTGAGCCACGCTGTAATTTGTTGACATCCCCCAGACACTGATACAAGGAGCTGTGCCCGTGTTAGGCAGCCAAATGGCGACATTGCTTATTATTTAATTCTGAACGTCCTAATGCCCCCAGTTCTCAGCTCCCCGAGGGCACCTCTCCTCTGCACAGACGGGGAGTGTGGCAGCACCAGCAGCCCCCGCTCAGCTTTGAGGTGCTACCAGTGACGTGCTGCCCATCTTTGGTTGGGTGAGGACACACTACTGCCCCTAAAGGTGAGGAGGAGGATGGCAGCTTCCTCCAGGCAAAAGCTAAAAAAGGTACTGAGATACTTGGCTAATGGCTGCTGGTGAGATCTCTGTTGCTTTGGTGCACTGGGGCATCAAGACAGAGTGGGATGTTAGGCTGAGAAAAGGGCTGATTATAAAAGTACTGTCAGAGCGATAGGGGCCATTATATAGATGGGAAACTGAGGCCCAGAGAAACTAATTGGCAGAATAGGGAATTGAACCTGGGGCTCCTGAGGTGCAAGCTAGTCCCCTAACCACAGGGCAATTCCTTCTCCCCTCTCTTCCAGCAGGGGTGACTGTGCTGTCACCCCCATAAGAGGAGAGGTCGGTGGGGTGACTGTCCTGTCCCGTCACCCCCGCAAGGAGTGTGAATTTCTGTCAGGAAACTGCCTGCATAAGTGCAAGGGGGTCTCCACTTCCGGCCTGTGTGTGCAGGGGGAGCCCGGTTCTCCTCCCTGTGGGGAACTGACCCCTCCTTGGCTTTAGAAGCACAGAGGAAATCAGCGGCTGCCTGATAGTAAGGCAGAGCCGTGTGGGGCGGTTCCTCCCTGACACCAAGGCAGGGTTGGTAATAACGTGTGCCTGTCGAAGGACCTGTCCAGGCCTAGACAGTGTCTCTCTCTCTTTCCCCTGGGGGGATTTAGGCTGCTCAGACAGCAACACTTGTGTGACTTGTCCTGCCGGCCTGAGGACTGGAGCCCTGTCCCTCAGTAGGAAGGGTACGGCCAGGGCACCGCAGAGCCTGCTGACCCCACAGTATGGCCCGGCCCTGCCCTGGAGGGAGAGCACCTCTGGGGGGGAGGGAGCTGAGTCTGAGCCAGTCAGTGCTTGGCCCCCTTGCGGATGGTGCTGGTGAGGAGGCTGAGCCGTGGTGGTGTCCCTGTGGCCTGGGTGCCTGCCTTCTAGGAGCTGGGCTGAAGCACACACCCTCTCCCACCCACTGGCTACCTGTGAGGCTCCTAGGCCTGGGCTGGGCCAGCTCACAGTGTGCTCAGGCTACCTGTCCCCCTCCTCACCAGTGCACAGACAGGCTGAGCTGCCCCCTGCCTGCCGAGGGCTGCGGGTGACTCCCTTCGGAGGTAATTACCCCTCAACATGGCACAGCTGAGGCCCTAGCTCCCTCCCTGGTCCCCACGCAGCTGGGAGGGAAGGGAGCGGACGTTGGGACCCAAACCTGGATTCCCACCTGGCAGCTGCTAGTGTAAGCGGGGGAATGGTCCTGCTATTGTGGGGAACTTTCCTGGCTTCTGCACTACCCCAGTGAAGTGGGCTAGCGAAAGGATCTGAGTCCTCGCTCCCACTTCCTTTACCCAGAGGCCTCCCTGCCCTTGAGGGCTCCCCTTCCACTCTCCTGTCTGGCAGAGTCCTCGTAAATCCCGACAAGGCTGGGCCCAGGATTCCTGGGGGGCTCGACCCCCACCCTGCTGTGGTCACCCAGGACAGGGGCTAGGGTGTCCCCACTCCGGGGTACTCTCTCTGCACTGGGCACCTCCCTGACCCACTGATCATTTCATACAATTTAAAGCAAATACAAATTGTTTAATTAACAATTAATTTTAAAAAAGAATAAGGAAAAATGGGAAAGGTTAAAGGAAACACATCACCCCGCTCTGTGGCCGGGAACATCACAAACAGTGTCTCTGGAACGTCAGGGCAGGTCACAGTCTGCTCCTTGTAGGTCCCAGGCCTCCTTCTCAGGCCCTGGCTGTGCTGCAGAGGCGCTGCGGGTTGGACACTTGCTCTGGCGGTGGCCACACGCTCTCAGGCTCTAGGTGGCAGGACCCTTCTTCCCAGCGTCGCCCCTGCCCGGTCAGGGTTACGATCCCCCCAAATCTGGCCTGCAGAGCCTCTTGGCTGAGGTGTCTCCCTGAGCTGGGCCCACTGCCCAGGGTCCCCCTCACTCTCCCCAGCTGCTCACTGCACCCGGCTCCGGACTGCTCCAGCTCCAGCTCCACTCAGCCTCAGCACGGCTGCTGCTGCTGCTCTGCCTTCAGCTCCCTGGGCTGCTTCTCTGGCCCCTCTGGCTCTGGTTGCTGCAGCTCTGCCCCCAGGGCAGGTCTGCTCTCTCTGGGCTGGGCTCTGGCTTTGGGGCTGCAGCTCTGCTCCCAGCAGCTTAGCTCGGGCCCCTGCTCTCTCCTTAGCTCGGCCCCACTCTGTCTGACCCAGGCCATTCCAGTTCACATGGAGGACGGGACCCCCCTGGCCTCCTGACTCCCCGATTAGCCTGCCCGCCCTGTCAATCAGGCTGATCTGGAGCATTGGCCTCTCCCCATTGTTCCTGGGGACTGTCAGTCTCAGGGTCCTGATTTCCCATCGACCCTTCACCTTTTAGTGCTGGGAGCAGCCAACCAAAACACCCCCACTGAGTGTTAGTAAGGGGGCAACAGTCCCCTTACACTAGCACTGTTAGCCCCTGCAGCTTCTCTCCTAGTGTCCCATTAAACCTCCCTAGGGCAGGTGCTCGCCAGCTGCATTCTCCCCAGTGAGTCCCCCCTGAAATCCCCGTCTCCTCCCCCAGACACGCTGGGGCCAGTTTCCTCACAGTGCGGCAGGGGCTGCAGCTGCAGCACAAAGGCTGCCAATTAGGGGGTGTCAAAGCAAGACGGGGGGGGGGGGCGAGGCGAAAAGCACTTGTTAAAGGGTACAGCTGTGGCTGCAGATCTTCCCCGCAGGCCGTACAGCTGCCCGCTGAGGGGAGTCCAGCAGGAGCCCGGCATGTCCTCGTCTCTGCATCTCCTTGCAGAGCCTGTGTAGTTAGCAAGCAGCCCTTGGTCAGCATCCTCATTAGAGCCGGGAAGGGGAAAGCAGAGAGATTTTAATGAGGTTTAAAGAGGCTTCCACGAGCTAATAATAGCAGGTCATTGGGGGCCCAACGGAGTGTGAGATGCCGAGATCCAGGGCCCGATTCTGCCCTCGCTCTCACCGGGGTCAATAAGGAGGCGCTCCACTGACCATACCAGCAAGAGGAGACATGGATCCTACCTCGTAGTCTGGAAACGTCCTGCCCAGGTCCTGGTGCCTCCTCAGATCCACCAAGCCAAGGCGGATGGATCTGGCCACGTGGCGAGAATCAGGAACCTGAGGGTAGCGGAGCTGCCCCAAAGGCGGAGATTGGAGACTCTTCTGGGGAATAGCTTCATGGCAAGTTTAAATGGAAGGAGGATGGGTACCACTCCCAGTAACTTCTGCTCGAAGATTCCCTGCAGTCTCGTCAGAACTAACCTTAGAGCTGATCCTATTGAGCTATCAGCATCTTAACTGTGTCTGGGACAATATCCTCAGACAACTCAAAGCCTGGGATTTCTGCCCTCCGGATCATTCCAAGTTCTCCAGAAGTGGCACTGAGGATTTGTTGATGTAAAACTCCGAAGGGGCCAGGGTCTGAAATCCAGAATACTGTATCTAGCAAGGCTTAGGGTAACTGTGGGCAGCCAGGTGCTTATCAGTCCCAGCCTCGAGCGGGTGGAGATCTTGATATCAAGAAAACTGTCTGGAAATCCAGTCCCTTCCAGTTGAACCCATCCAGGCTGCAGATTGATGGACAGCACACTGACTTGTACGCAAACGTCTTCCTGTGCCTGCACTTTGCTCTGGAGTTATAAATGACCAGTTGTCTGTGTGGGCTCCTCCAGGGCTGTGTTAATGGGGTAGGTAATGCAGTGGGGGAGAGGTCTGTATCTCTTGTCCCTGGATGGTGGTTTTCTTTTGATCCCCCTGTTGCCATGAGAGGAGTCTGTTTGGTCTCTGCCATGGCCTGGCATGCGGGAGCTGGGTTGGGTTTCCTTACAGACAGAGCTGGAGTTGGAGGGTGGTGTGTGTGTGCGGTGGGTGGAGGGGTTACACTTCCTAACCATATTTAAAACCAAGACCGGATCATTCAGGAGTAGGGGCTGGGGCCACGAGATTGAGCGTTTTGCTGTTGTCTCCTGGCACCAGATCTTTACATTTGAAAGCTGCTGGGTTGTTTTTATAGCTTCCAGGGCTTGCTAACAAGCCCTAGCAAGTCCTGGCGAGATCTCTCCACTGCTCGCTTGGAGGGCTAATGTACCAGCACAAGGAGTTGCCGGGGTAGATGTACTGCTTGCAGTTGGAAAGGCTGCTGCCCCCCGAGGGGAACCTGCTCCTGCTCCAGTGTCTGTTGCTGTTGCACTTGTTAGTTACAGAAATTAGTGAGTGTACATGTCTTGTTGGCACAGTCAATAAGCAGCCGCTGTTTTATCGTGAGAGAGACCAGGTGGGTGAGATCACGTCTTATTGGGCCAACTTCCGTTGGCGGAAGGTACACGCTTCTGAGCTACACAGAGCAGCAGCCACAGCAACATTTGGGTCCATCTGTGAACCCCGAGTGTGCAGGCGGCAAGTTGCTCTGTCGCTGGGTGTTCCTGGCTGGCCGCACATCCCAGCTGAAGCAGGGCACCCTCTGCCCGACACACCTCACAAGTGGATTTGCCCTTCTGGTTATTAATGACCGGAGCTGCCTCCTGCGATCGCGCCGTCAATACGAATAGAGCCGCGCTGGCTGCAGGGAAGGAGCTCTCCCAGGAAGTGCGAGCGCTCGCAGTGCCAATCCACGCACAGGCCTCCTGAACTCCGGGGAAATGTTTAAGAAGCGCAGGCCCGCAGATCTAAGCGTTTGCGCATCTAAAGGACTTCCCAGCTAAGCCCAGTTTTCCATGAGTAGGATTTTACTTACCGTGTGCATCTGTGATTCACGCAGCCTGAGGAGAGGAGAAAGCTGAATTCTGAAGGGCTGGGGGGTTCCTGTTTACAGTTAGCGTGACAATGACAGGAGGGGGTGCTGCTGTGGGGACCCCTAAATTCTGCAGGGCTGTCCCACTTCAAATGACTGTCAATGGATGATGAGGGGATTGGGAAATGTAAGATTGGAGCATTAAAACCAGGAGGGGAAGAACCCTGTATGAGAAAAGTGCATGTAGTGTCCCTGAGTGGTGTAGCTGCCTGTCCTGTGAGACGGGGCTTATCAGGCAACGGCTGCCTGCTGCCCCCTGTAGGCGGGCAGGGAACACTGCGTCTTTTAGGCTGCAATGTCGTAATATCCTTCAGGAAGTCAGAACGTGTCACGTCCTCGGTTCCAACGCCAACCCCAGGTTGTCCCAATACACTCTGAGTATTGCTGCCTGGATACCAGAGTGCCATACAAACTGTGAAGTAGATCATGGCCCGTGGGCCCCTCTCTCTTGCCCACCTGTTGGGGTGGGACATTGTTTCCTGTTCTGAGCCTTTCTCCCATGGGTGTGACACTGCTTTCTCCTTGTGTCTCACAGGTGAGCCATCACCCACCAGCTGCGGCCCATCATGTGTATTCCAAGCAAGGCTGGACACTGTGGCAGGAAATCACAATTGCCAGCAAGTTCAGGGGCAAATACCTCTCTATTATGCCACTGGGTAAGTGACTAGCCCGGACGGTGAGTGTTAACTCCTGGGTGTGTTTGCTATGCTTGCGCACTACTCAGAATGTTTGGCCAATGCCCTGATCCCCTGGGGATCACATAAACCCTGCGGAGGGTCTGAACCGAGAGGCCAAATTGGACTGATCTCCCTTTGCAACATGTCTGCAGGGAGAGACACGGGCGCTGAAAACCACCAGCCAGGGGAAACCTGGCAGATCTGAGGGGTAGGAGGAGACACAGATGGTCCAGATTTGCGTGTTCTCTAGATGCAGGGAGGCAGGGCTGTCTTGTGGCTACCACTGGAGTCAGGGTTCCTGGGTTCTTTTCCTGGCCCTGTCACTAACTGACTGGGACTTTGGGCAGTTCACTTAGGGTGGGATTTTCCAAAGCTGCTAAGAGCACAAGTCGTATCACTGCTGAGTCACGCAGGGACTTTTGGAAATCCCATCCTTAACACTCTCCCCATCTGCAACATGGAGGTGATGGTCCCAGCCCCACAGGGGAGAGGCAAGGCTTTGTCCAAAGCACTAGCTTGTGCCTTGTTCAGTCCCTGCTTCCTACCAGACTCTAGCCAGGAGGGGGCAGCGATACACAAATGCTATCCAGAACACACAAAGCAGTTCTCAGGCTGTCAGTACCTGGGGCGCTGCAGAGTTGGTGGGTGCTCGGCAGGGACTGTGGGATGGTTGCGAGTCAGGCTGAAAGAGTCGGTGGCGCTGTTTGACGGCTTTGGGTTCTGAAATGGTTCCTAGTGAATGTTTTTTTCAGTTACAGAATTTCTCTCTACACTCTTTGGCCCTTTCTCGTTTCAGTGTGCGGAGCTGACTTGTTCTAGTCGGTGGGCATCTGGCTTCCTGCTGGCTTGTGAACTAGTCTCTCCTTAAATTATATTTAAGACACTTAACATGTCTAGCGATTTCCTCCCCCTTTTAGTTCAATGCAGTGAAGCTCTGGATCTGCAGTTTCCCTTACGAAGCATTCGCTCTGGGTCAGTATCAGACTTTCTGCACTGACTGTTCCCCTTGGATAGTGCTCTATCTCAGAGCTCTACCTACCACTTAGTCCAGGCCTAACAAGCATCATGGATGGACGTGGCTCCAGTTACCTGGTGGAAAGATCTTGGCTGGGGTTCATGGAAATGTACAGGATCTGTAGGAGCCAGGTCCTATTTCTTATGACCGGTGCAATAAACTTGGGTCCACTGTTCCTACACAGAGGGGTAGCCGCGTTAGTCTGGATCTGTAAAAAGCAACAGAGAGTCCTGTGGCACTATGCATCCGACGAAGTGGGCATTCACCCACGAAAGCTTATACTCCAATACATCTGTTAGTCTTAAAGGTGCCACAGGACTCTCTGTTGTTCCTACACAGGCAGGAATGGTGGGTTATTCAGCTCTCTTAGCAGTGAAGAAGTGCTGCCTTGCAGTTAAAGGAAGAAGCCCAGGCAGGGGTTCTGTGGCTGCTGGCACGGGCTCAGTAGGGAGCAGCTAAGTATATTTGCTCCATGCTTCTGAGTCTCCTTGTCCTTGATTCGGGCCCTTTACCTTCAATGAAGATGCTACCTCCGCCGATGGGAGGCGTTCTCCTGTTGGCATAGAGAATCCACCTCCCCAAGAGGCAGTAGCTAGGTCGACGGAGAATTCTAGCACTGTCTACGCTGGGCGTTCAGTCGCTTTAACAGCGTCACTCAGCGGTGTGGATTTCTCACACCCCTGAGCAACATAGTTATACTGACCTAATTTCCCAGTGTAGACCAGGCCTGACGCTAGCCTGTGAAGACTGGCCTGCGGGGTGCTGGTGCAGCCATGCTGCTCCTCCACGATGCCTGTGCGTGTACGGCAGTGCCCCGGATTCAGCCTGCTCCGGAACACGGGGGGTCAGATATCTTGCCCCAGTGACTTGCCGAGGGAATTTCCCTGGAACCAGACAGGAGGAGGAATTTTGCAGCTGTCTCCCAAGCCGTGGGCAGAGGAAACCGCTGTGCTCCCCCCACACACACACTGACGAGAGGCTCCCTCATGCTTCACAAATCCAAGCCCACGTGGGGTATGCCCAGACGGCAGTGAGAGGTGTGACTGCAGCAGGTGGAGACATGCCCAAGCTAACTTTGATCTAGCTCCCGTCAGTACCAATGCAACAGGACGGGCTGGCTGCTCGAGAACCTGCCCTGGGTTCTGGGCTGTACAGCCTGTGCTGCCGCCCATACGGTCGCAGCGTCACTGCTATTGTTGTACGTTGGCATAGATGTCTCGTGCCTCCAAATACTGGGGGGGGCACATCACTGCCCCACGTGTCTCCTCTGCTCAGCGACACCCCCACACACACCCTGTGCCCAGCCAAGGGCCACCGTGCTCTCCCTGCCCTACCTGAGTTATGGGGCGGGGGGCTCTGTCCTGTTTGGCTGCTCTCCCTGGCAGCTGGGCCCAGGTGGGGAGCGGGAGGGAGCAGCCTCTCACACAGATGCCTGAGAGTGCCCAGCTGGGGAGGCAGCAGCTGCCCTGCCCCCTCTGCTCCCTGCCTGGGCCTGGCTGCCGGGGACAGGGGCCAAGCGAGCCGGAAACGTGCTGGGGGGAAGAGGGGACTCCAGCTCGCTCAGCCCCAGGTCCCAGCAGCCAGGCCTGGGCGGGGAGCAGAGGGGACGGGGCGGGGCCTGCCCCAGCCAGGCTCTCGCAGGCAGCCGCCGTGCTGCACAGAGCAGCGATCCGGAACAGCTGGCATGAGAAGTGACTGGTCCTGTCCCTTCCGCTCCCCGCCTGGGCCCAGCTGCCAGGGACAGGGGCTGAGCGTGCAGGAGGGCAGGCAGAGTGGGAGAAGGACAGAGCCCTTCTTCCACCCCCGCAGGCAAAGCAAAAATTGGGGGGGGGGGGCACTTGACCCCCACATGCGTCACCTATGTACGCTGGGCTCGGGCAGAGCTCTCCCCACTCCCAACAAGACAGTGGCCTGTGCAGACTTCCCTCCTCCACCCCCACCACCTTGACCCCATACGGAGCTTCACCTTTCGATGGTTCCTTTTTAAATACAAGTTCAGCATGGAGACAACTGGAGGGCTCAAGGGAAGAGGTTCCACCCATGGACAGCGCTGCCTGGTCTGCACAGCCACAAAGCGCTATTTCCCCAGGGGGCAGGCGGAGCTGTGACTGGCCAGCCTGCCCCATGTTCCCAGCGGGGCGCCGGCCACGCTGCTGGCCCCTGTCCTGAGCGTGCTGATAAAAGCAGCAGACCAGGCTGGGGCCGCTCCCATCAGGAGCACAGTGCGGGGAGGGGAGGGAAGAGTTCACATCTGCCAAGTGGGAAAAACCTTAAGCCAGGAAACATCGTTCAGCTTTTCAGCTCCTAGCAGGGGGCTTGGGAGCAGCAGCGAGTTGAATGAGAAGGGCTGGTGTCCCTTTAAGAAAAATGCCGATGTCTTCCCAGTGCGAGACCATGTCTACACTAGGGAACTTACAGCAGCACCACTGGAGCGATGCAGCGGCGCTGCTGTACGATTGCTCGTGTAGCCGCTCTCCCATCAACATGATAAAACCACCGAAATGAGTGACAGTCGCTGTGTCTACCGGAGAAGCTCTCCCGCCGACATAGCGCTGTGCACACGAGCGCTTATGCCGGTGAAACTTGCGTTGCTCAGAGGGGTGTTTTTTCACACCCTGAGTGACATACGTTTTGCTGACAAGTGCTAGTGTAGATATGGCCGTAGTCTGGTGTCTTCATGGTGCTGCTCCAGGATAGCACAGTATCTGACTGTCCCCTAGCGTGGGACTGACTCCCTCATCTCACAGCAAAGGGCTCTCTCCCTCTGCCTCCACAGGTGTCATCCATCTAGAATTTCACTCCAGCGGGAACCACTACGTCTGGAGGAAGGTCACCTCCACCGTTCACAACATCATTGTGGGCAAGCTCTGGATCGACCAGGTCAGTGGCGAGTGGCACGAGGATCCTGCTCCAGAGAAGGGGGGCTAGCTTCTGGAGGGGGCAGTGAAAGGATCCCAGCGGCTTACTGTTGGGAGAGACTTCCCCTCATCTAGTATGGCCCTCCACCCCCTCATAACCTTCCGAGAAGGAAGATCTATCCCACCAGCTGCATCCATGGGTAGCCCCCTTCTGCCCCCCGGAGCTGGCCCTGGCCTTTCTGCCCAGGCTGGCACTGATGCTCCCAGTCCAGCACTGGTTTTCCCTCTCCCTGTCACGCCAGCCCCAGTGGACTGGTACAGAGCTGCTAGGCTGGCTTCTATCATCGACACCCACTGGGAGCCCGGTGTGTTCGCTGGCACTAGGCTAAAGTGCCCGAGTTTGGGAGACAAACATTGCTGCTGAGGATGGTGTGTGCATGTGAACAACCTGAAACTAACTCCTGATTTGTCTCTTTGCAAACCCTCTCTCTGCCTGTGATTCGGGGTCTTTTCTCTAGTCTGGTGACATAGAGATTGTGAACCACAAGTCAAAAGATAAATGCCAGCTGAAATTTACACCCTACAGCTATTTCTCCAGAGATGTCCCCCGAAAGGTACGTATCCAGAAAAAACCCAACTCGGTTAAGCAGCCTCACGCGTCGCAGAGGCATTGATTCTTCCCTCCGGGCAGTGCCGGTTGCCAACGGGATGGGATAGCTGTTGGTTGTGGACAGCCAGTACCTGGGGCAGCAAGAGTCCAGCAACCCTAAAATAAAGTTGATGATTATTTCCTTGAAACTGTGCTGGCGCCCCCTAGTGGCCAGCTGCCTGCACCGAATGGAATGTGATGGCTCATATTTACCTCTATTCTAGCGTTCCCAAGGCTAGATAGAATATAGCAATCACGTCCCTACCCGCCATGTTAAACGGGTTCCATCTGGCTCCTCCAGCGTTTGAGACCCGGGAAGGGCGAGACGAAGCTGGACAGCAGAATGAAGGAGGAGACGGGTTGGGTCTGGGATGAGCCCCAGCATGAGGTGGGGGGAGCTGGATGTTCCCTGTGCATGACTCTACTAGGCCTCAGTGCTGCCGTACCAGAACCAGGCCCCGGTGCTTACCATGGGCAGCCAGGAGGGTGCTGTGGGCACCACTCTTGTCTCTGTCCTCTGGATGTTTGCAAGCTCCTCCATCGTAAGCCCATGTGATTTTCTTCCCCCGGTGCCAGGTGACGGGCGTGGTAACGGACGCTGATGGGAAGGCGCATTACGTCATGTCTGGCACGTGGGACGAAAATATGGAGTGCTCCAAGATAGTGCAAAGCAGCCATGCCAGCACCAGCTCGGAGGGCAAGCAAAAGACCGTCTACCAGACGCTGGCCCCAAAGGTCCTGTGGAAGAAATATCCTCTCCCGTGAGTCCTCCCTGCGGGCTTGGTGTGCTGTGGCCATGCTCTTCAACAGCTGCTGCATTTCAGCCCAGAGGTGGCTGCAGTTCAGTGGTGGGCAAAGTGATCTGAGAAATAGGGACTTACTCCTGCTCTGGCCAGTGCAGGATGGGGACCAAGAGGAACAGCCATGGGTAGTGGTGCCATGAGGCACATTTTGCTGCTTCTCTGAGGTTTGCTGCTAACTGCAGCATCTCCCACCCTTGAGTATATACCCAGGGTCCTGGGTGGGTGGGGCTAGCCCGCTCTGTGGCCAGTGCGACCGCACCTTCAGTGCCGTTGTCCCTCGTTCTGGCTACATCAACCCATCTAGCGAGATCACAGCTAACTTGAGTATGTCTATACATGCTGCAATCACACCTCAGATGGCAGCGTAGACGGACCCTCAGTTGTAAACAGTGTTAGGGACTTTACAGGAGCATGGCTTAGAATGGGATAACATGGCTGTCAACACTAAAGGGTGTTCTACAAAGCCATGTTACAAGCATGTTCCAGAACCGTGTCTGGAGCTGGTTTCTAACATGGGTCTGAACAGCACGGCTCACTCCCTTTCCAGAACAGTCTCATGAGCTAACGTTGTTCCTGGAAGAATTGTGAAGAAATATTTAGCCCAGTTTGGAAAACTGCTTTGCTGACACGGTTAACCCATGTTCATGTAACTGCTTTCCATGCCAGCTTAGCAATCCGTGTGGCCCGGTTTCCACCCTACCAAGTCTTCGTACTACATTGCGTTGCCATGTTGGCTCGCTGCTGAGAGCTAATGCCAAAGTCTGTTAGTCCTCCGCCTGCAGCTGCTGTCAAACATGTGGTACAAGCGGCAAAGCACTACTGCCCGCTTCTGGCTTGTCTCTGGAATTCTCCTGTTCTCTGGGATGACTCTTGCCAGCTTGGTTGTGGGGCAGCAGCACTGCTGGATGCTGGGCACGTGGGGGAAGTGTGTTTGGGAGTGACCTCTGCCCTCTTGACCTCCTGGCCAGTGGCACAGAGTGTAGGAGGATCCCATGACTCCTGTGGGAAGATCATGGAACAGCATTGGTTGAACTTTTCTCTCATGTGAGGTACCTTAGGCATTTCCATTGGGGTGGTAGGAGGAAAGGCTCCCCAAAGGAAGAATTCTGCCACCTCACTGAGGACTCCCTGCACTCCAGGCAGGTAGTGTGGCCAGGTCTGGATCTAATGGTAGGAGATGCTTAGATACCTCAGTGATGGGGGGCCATGCAAGGAGATGGATGGATGGATGGAGACCCTTTGTATCTGGGTGGGTGGAAGAATCCACCCGCTAACCTGACCCCTTCTCCTCCAGGGAGAATGCCGAGAACATGTATTTCTTCTCTGACCTGGCCCTGACCCTGAACGAGCCTGAGGAACGAGTGGCCCCCACAGACAGCAGGCTGAGGCCTGACCAGCGGCTCATGGAGAATGGCAAGTGGGATGAGGCCAACGTGGAGAAGCAGAGGCTGGAGGAGAAGCAAAGGGCCGTCCGTCGCAGGCGGGAGGCGGAAGCCGTGGAGGCCTTGGAGGAAGGTGAGATTGACTGGGTTGAAGGGTTCAATAGATAACCAGGAGACTCAGGGAGGCTGCTGGTCCCAGGCCGTGGGAGCTGCGGCCAAAGGGAGGCGGCAAGTCAGTCAAGTGTCTCGAGTCCCAGAAGAACCATTCCTCAATCTGCCGGAACAGCACAGTCCCGAATTGGCAGAGGATTGGGTCGGGAGCCTGGTCACTCTTTCCCATCTCTAGACACCTTTCAGGAGTTTAATGGAGTCAGCTGAGGGCTGGGACTCAGGTGCCCAACGCAGGTTCTGTTTCAGACTTGCTGGGTGACTGTGGGCAAATCCTTTCCCCTCTGTGCCAGCTGGCCCCCCTGTAAAATAGGGACAGTGCTGCTTCCCACCCCCCTCCACCCCCCGGTAAAGTGATCTGAGATTCCAGGACCAGATGTGCTGTGTCATGACTGATGTGGCAGAGGAACCCGCCTTCAGCTGCAGTCCTGCCCATCTCCTCTCCTGAGCTGGCTGGGCACAACCTCTGAGCCTTCCAGCTCTGACACTCCACCATGCGCGTCTTTGGGAGCCAGCCACAGCACCTGGAAGTTTACCAGCTCCCATGGGAGGCCTGGGCTCATGAATTCATAGGGCTGGCTGGTCCTTCTAAGTGGCAGGAGTTCCATTAGCAATGGGTGACCCATGCATGTCTTGTTGGGCTGATTCTGAGCCCTATGTTCCTGTGCACTGCATTATGCTGACAGTACGGTGGGGATGCCAGCAGAGCTGCCTGGTTTCCCTACGAGATGTGCAACCAACCCTTGTGCTGTGCTCTCCACTCTCGACAGGCAAAGACTACGAAGGCTACATCCCGCTGTGGTTTGAGAGGAAGGTGGATCCCCTGACAGGGGAGCTGATCTGTGTTTACAAGGGTGGATACTGGGAAGCCAAGGAGAAACAGGACTGGGATCTGTGCCCTGATATCTTCTGAACTGTTCCTCCCACAGCAGGCTGGCAGGCCACGGGAGAGGAGGAGGAGGAGCACCTGGGACGCATTGGGCAGCGTCCTCTCTTTATGTCACAGCGCACAGAAACACACACAGAGTAAATAAATACAGAAATTTAAAAGAAAATAAATCAAAACAGGGATTCCAAACCTATTTTTTTATGCACTAATAAAATAGCATTCAGTGTTTTTTTAACGGTGGCGTTTTTTTAGCTACTAATTAGGAACAAAGACATGTTGAATCTGGTTCCTTTTTAGCCTAGCATATTTATTGCTGTCAGAAGTTGCTGCCTGTATTTTTCGAAGCCTCAGCTTTATTAACTGAGACGTCGACTTCCAAAGATGCACGTGTTTTGGGGATACGATGCACAGTCCTTGGAGCTCTTCCTTTTGACGTTTTTCCCCATTTGTGTATGGACTTAATTTTTAAAAAATCTGCTTGTAGTTCAGGTTCCTTTTTACAGACAAAAGCAACTCTCTGATCCCATTCATCTCCGAAGCTCTAGGGAGAAGATGACTTTTCTAGGGACGGTAGATTAGGTGCTTATTCCTAGGTTCTTTCCATAGTTCCCAGCCGTGCCCGATGCTCCCACAGCTATGAATTAGGTTATTTCTGAAGCAATTTAGGTGACTTTTTGGCGGATTGTTTGAGTGGATTTTTTCCAATCTGCAATATTGAGTTGATATTTTTTAGAACCGTCTCTAACACGATGCTTTTTTGGATCATGTTCGTTTGGGTTTTTCCCTGCAACTCTGTCTTAATGGGAAACGGTTCCGTACCGAGAGCAGACAAGAGGCGATCTGCCCAGGGAGACTTTTTAAACTTGCCCTCAGTCAGAGTAGAGTCAGCCTTCGTGGACTAGAGCCAAGACCCTTCCTCAGCAGTTCATAGATACCACCAGTGCTCATCGGGATCCATAGCCCACCCCAGCCCAGCACCTCGAGGGCCCTTCCCCCTCCATGTCTCGCAGTAGCAGTTGATGTTCCCAGCTCTCTACACCTTCTTGCAACACTTTCCAGGCAGGGTTCGGGCTCTGAGCTGCCCTTCGGACACCAGGCACAAAGGTTGATGCCACCAGCAGCTGTTGCGTGGATGGTTCCCGTCATATTGCAGTGTCAGTCCCCGTAAGGGACAGCTGGAGGTGCAGGGAACAGTGACATTCGTTTAGGCAAAGCAGTAGCGTGGTTCGTGGCGAGCTCGGTGTGAGAGCCCGGAATTGTAGTGGGAGGCTCTTGAACAAGCAGATGGCTCCCCTACCCCTTTCCTTTTCCCCCATTCCCATTCCCTTGGGCTTCCTGCCATTTCCACCCCATCCTCCTGCTATCTCCGTGGGGTTCTTTCTCTTGCGCCCACCCCCAATCTGGGGCTAGGGAGCGGAGCCTGGGGGGCTCAGCGGAGGAGCAGGAGGAGAGACGTAGTTATGTGGGATACAGCAAGAGGGGGGAGATGCCTGGCGGGATGCCCCCAGCTCCAGAACAGGGACCCGAGTGAGGCTGGCTCTGACTGGAGCGCTGTGTTGTGACTGGCTGCGAGTCGCTGGAGCACAGGCACATGTGACTCGTGGATCCCAGTTCCCACTCCCCTGATGCCAGATCCAAGATCCCCGAACGCAGCTGGAGGGGTGCAGGATTCCAGCGTGACCCCCGTGACTATAATGGGTTGCTCCATAGCCTGGCTCTGAGCACCAATCCCCAAACACCCATTAAATCACCCTGCAGTCCGAGGGGAGAGATGCCCAGGAGCTCTGCACACAGACCACCCCCTCTGGCCCCTGGGCAGTGTCCCACCTCTGGCATGACTGAGCCGAGCTGCTGAGCTCTGTCACAGGTGCCACGGGAAAAGCCCAGAGACTTTTGGGCAGAAGGGGTGAGAACAGCTGTTCCTGCACTGCAGAGGGTGCTTGGGGCTCGCACCAGCTGCTGGGAATGGGGCACAACATTGCAATGGCCCAGTAGAAAGTTGAGCCCACTGTGGGCCACTGGACCCAGTCTGCCCTAGGGCCCTCCCTTGGTTCCCTGCAGGAAGGTGGCAGGCAATGGTTTGCTTTCATTGCTGTGTGCAGGCACCAGTCCTGGATTGTCACTCACTGCTCCAGCTCACGTGCTTAGCCTATCGGCCCCCTGTGCTGCAGGGTTTATTGAGATCCATGCAGTGCTGCAGGCACTCCCCTCCCACCCATCGCAAGGCTGGACGAGCAGCAGGCTACCCTAGAACAGGGCCCATTCCCTAGACCGTCGCTGCTGAGTGGCAGCCAGAGAAACCCCTCTCTTTTGAGTGATCCGTCATATCCCTTGCCTGATGCTAAAATCCCTCCCCGCAGGAGTTTCGCTCAGTGACCAAAGTATCCCTCCCTGGGCAGCGGGCGGCCCTGAACCCAACAGGCTTTGGCACATGGACTCGCTCCCTTCCAGGCCCCTGGCTCTGGACCGCCCCCCATTGCAACAATCCCCTTCCATAGGGCTCCTGCTGTTGTCATTATTAAGAATGTCCCATCACTGAACATCTGCTGAGCCCTCACAGCAAACATAACAGCAAATACTGGGCCACACGCACCCCTTAGGCTGTGATGCCAGTGGAACTAGTGTCTGTCCTGAAACGGCTGAGCTCCTAGATCTCCTGCTTTCTGTACCTCCCTTTCCACGTGCCACCCCCAGTCGTGTGGGGACAGAGGCCCGTGCACTTCTGCTGCTTCCTCCCCACCAGAGCAGTCTCCTTGCTGGGCTACTGAGTGCTCCGGAGATGCCCGGAAAGGATGAGCAAGCCCTGCAGGTGATAAATGAGCAGCAAGAGAAGGTGACTCGCTCACACATCCTGCTCTGGTGTATACGTGTCTGGTGACTGAACTGCAGGGTATCCCGGGAGAGCTCTGTCTGCGCTGGCGTTTGGGAATGGGAGTCCGGATCTGCACACTGATGAGACCTGCCGAGTATCCTGGGCTTGAGAGGGAGCCGCGTGTGAGCTCGGGAGGGCTATAGGCAGGGTTCTGCCTTGTGTGCTTTCATTTCTGATGTCTTCTGCTCTGGCTTTCCACCATGTCACACCAACCACTCTGCTCGTGTGGCTCAAAGGCCAAGCTGGGGCAGCTGGGGCCAGCCCCCATCCACGGGGGAAGAAAATTAGCAATAATGAACTTCAAGGCACTGGTAACTGGAAAACCCAGACTGCACAAGGGACTCGTATGCAATCAGGTTCCGAAGACCATCAGTCTCCTGGTCAGCCCTCTTCTCATCCAGCACCCACAGACTGATTTACAACACATGTATGTATACAGTATATATACAACTTGTACAATGTAACATTAGTGATTGGCTATCAGTGTGGTAACACAGCTGATTTCCGTGTACCCTTTAATCTTTTATTTGCTTCTAATTTATATATAAATATATATAAAATTATTTTGCTTAAATTTATATGGTACATAATAGATGAAAAATAATGAAGACAGATATGGCTGTCTGAGGTTTTGTAGTACAACCTGTATGGTATATTTCAGCTTATCTTTCAGGTAGGCTTGTTCTAAAATGAGCAGGGAGAGAGAGGTTTAAGGTATTTGCTTAATTAGCTAAGTAACAATTGCTCCAAAGCCAAATGCTTTCACATTCAAAAGGTGTTCATTAGAAAAGATCATTCCCTTTTAGCAAACAAGGTGTTTCAGCTTCCTAAGGCCTGGGCTACACTACAGAGTTAGGTCGACATAAGGCAGTTTCCATCAACCAAACTACACTAAAATGTAGCCCCCATCGATGTAACTCGCCCATTACACTGACTTAATAACTCCATTGTTATGAGCAGGGCCGGATTAACTTTTTGTGGGCCTGGCACCAAACTTATTTGTGCCCCCCCCCCCCCCCGGGAATGAAGGGGCCAGGGGCAAGAGCACAGCGGGCAGGATGGATTTGATTTAAATCACTAGTCAGGAAGACTCCATTTAATCATGGGTTTTCTACATAAAAATGCATTCTTGTTGGTTGTTATAACCTTAATACATATTCTTCACAACTCAGAGATAGATGTAGGTTTCATTTTTAGAAGGTACACACTATACATTTTTAAAGTGGTTTATTTTGAAAACTTTTCAGATGAGTTTTTCAGCTATATCAGAAAATGAATGATTGTTTGGTTATTTCATTTACCAAAGATAATTGAAGCAGATATGTATGCAGTCATTGGGAAGTGAACTATCTTCAGTTCAACAGATTAATCATTAATATTTGGAGGATTTTCTTGCCAGGCTGTATTAGGAGGAGAACATCACCAGACAGATATTTAAATTGTTTTATTTAACTAAAACAACAACGTTAAGTATTCTGGATTTTTTCTTCAACAGCAAACATAATATTTTAACAAAAAAGCATATGTCCCTCGCTTCTCACATTTACCTCCAGACTTCTTCTCCTTGTCCAGATCTATTCCGCCCCAACAATCTTCTATTCATTGAACTTTTTGAAACTTTTCCCTTTTAAAGAGAGGTAAGGGATTGACTCTGTGTACACAAATTTGCAGAGGGACAATAGAGTTGAGGTCTGTTATTTCTCACCTCTATATATTATTTATTTATTTAAAAACATTTTTGCTGTTAACCAGCATGTTACCTCTGGAGACACAAATCCACAGTTTGAGAACTGCAAAACTAAGCATCTCTGATGGTATCTTCTAGACTGAGCATTGAGTCCCATTGGGTAGATAGAAAGATTAACCTAATAATCTGCAGAAGCCTGTGGAACCCCATAAGATTGGGTCCCTAATCCATGAATTATTAGAACTCATTTACAAAACTTTTCTTAAACATTACATGAATATATTGTCTCATACTATAGAATTAGAATTTATAATCCCTATTCCATGATGAGCTATAATATATCTTCATTAAAACTATCTTTAGATAGGTTTTCCCCTCAAAAATCCGATTTAAATTTAAAAAAATCCGATTTTTTCATTTTTTTTTTAAAGTCATTGATTTTTATCCCCCATGACAGCGGGGCAATGTGGGGGGAAGGATTGGTCCCCAGCTGGAGCGAGGCAGGGGCCAGAGGCAAGAGCACAGTGGGGCATGGGGGCGGGGGAAGGATTGGTCCCCAGCTGGAGCGAGGCAGGCCAGAGGCAAGAGCACAGCGGGGCATGGGGGGGGGGGAGAATTGGTCCCCAGCTGGAGCGAGGCAGGGGCCAGAGGCAAGAGCACAGTGGGGCGGGAGCTAGGGTTGGTCCCTGGAGCAAGGGAGGGGCCAGGGGTAAACTGCAAGCGCAGCAGAGCTGGGCAGGGGATAAACAGGATCCATCCCCCCCGCCCACCTAGAGTGGGTACCTACCTTCTCCCTGGTTCTACACCTCCTGGTGAAGACACCGCGGTAAGTAGATCTAAGTACGTCGACTTCAGCTCCGCTATTCATGTAGCTGAAGTTGCGTATCTCAGGGCACGTCTTCACTACCCGCCGGATCGGCGGGTAGCAATCGATCTATTGGGGATTGACTTATCGCGTCTAGTGAAGACGCGATAAAATTGATCCCTGATCGCTCTGCCGTCGACTCCGGAAATCCACTGCGGCAAGAGGCGGAAGCGGAGTCGACGGCGGCGCGGCAGCGGTCGACTCGCCGCCGTCCTCACAGCCAGGTAAGTCGACCTAAAATACGCAACTTCAGCTACGCTATTCACGTAGCTGAAGTTGCGTATCTTAGGTCGACACCCCCCCCCACCCCCGTAGCGTAGACCTAGCCTCAGCTCGACCCTGCGCCGTAGTGGAGACAAGCCCTTAGGTCGACTTCATTTTGTAGTGTAAAATTGCCCTACAGGAAGGCTCTCAGTATTCCAGGCAGGTACCATGTTAGAAATTCAATGCTGTGTTCTCCTCTTCTCTACTTGCACAGCCTGGCCCTCGGTACCACGCACGACTTTCAGCCTGGCTGGTCGTGTGGTTTGCCTGTGGCCCAGGAAAGCAGGGGAATCGCTCCATTTTCTGAACTGCTGTGTTGATGACATTGAGCCGCTGGGATCCAGCCTGCTGGGCGACTATTGCGTATTCCATCACCGAGGCATTTAGACCTAACTCCTGTTGAGACACACATTATGTAACGGTGGGAGCATAGACGGTTCTCTGCTCCACAGCTCTTCACTCATGCCATTCTTTGGGTGACCAGACAGCTAATGTGAAAAATCGGGGCAGGGGGTAATAGGAGCCTACATAAGAAAAACCCCAAAATCGGGACTGTCCCAATAAAACAGGGACATCTGGTCACCCTATAACAAAATTGCACACGGGGGCAGGGGGAGGGGGGGTTCCACTCAAGGTCTGATTCAGTTTCATAAAAGGGAGTAGAAATACTGCTCTTTAAAATGCCTTATTTTTCCTTGAGTATTTTGTCACAAGAAGTGTTAGCCCAGAGCTTGGAAAGGTGAGAGATTCCTCGGTCTGCTGTCCCTAAAGCAGGACCTGAGCGCTGTTGCAGCTAAACGAAGTGTAAAGAGAAATTAAGTGTTGGCACCTAAATGCCCAGCTTTGCTGGTCTCTGGGGCAGCCCTTAGTCCTTTCTGATCTACCTTCAGTAAATGCATTTGTGTAGACGCCTCATACGCAGACACTACGGAATAGCAGAGCTAAACAGGGGACTATTGGGAATACACCCAAAACACCCAGTCATTTTTAGGACAGCTAATTTTAAAAGCAAACTACTGCACTTGACAGTTCATTTAGTGACAACACTTAATCTGAGCACTGTCCTGGTCTTTCTATTTTCCCACCAGAGGATTTTAATGTCATTCTACTGTAAAGGCTGTTGAATGTAATTCTTTGGAACAATATATTGTGTGATCTCTCTTCTCCTACACAGTAATAAAACTTGGATTCAGGAGTTTTAAAATGCATCATGCTCAAGTGTCGTCATTTACTCCACGGGGCTGCCCCTGGGGCTTGGGAAATGCTCTGTGTGAAGCTGGAGGCATGGGGGGCAGTGGGCACCCCCAGGGCAGTTGGAGATGAGCTTCTGGGGGGGCTCTGGGGATTACTGTGGGGATTGGGAGCTGATGAGAGTTTGAGGAGAATGTCACTGAAGTAGCCAGGAACGTTGGATCCCCAGGTTTCTCTTTCAAGCTAGGGGGTGTCTCAGCCATTGAAGGGATGTGCTGGGAGGTGGCACAGAGGTAGCAAGCCCCAGTGTAGCTGCACTGGCATGTACGTAGTGCCAGCCCTGGCAGATGGTTCCCTTGTGCTAATTCAACCAGGTCTTTCAGGGTAACCAGCTCCGTTTTCCCTACACTGAACAACGACCATGTGCCGGGTTCAAGGAGCTTTGGGAGCCATTTGCTAAGTAGCAGGCTGCCTGGGCCCTCTGAATCCTGTCCTTGTTCCCATCATTTGCCCTGTCCTTGCTCCTTAAGTGGTGGTGAATGGGAAGTGGAGGAGGCCCCGGGCACTGGTGAGTGGGGCAGCAGGGCCAGGCAAAGGCCCCTGGGAGTCAGATGGGGCCAGGTGATGGCAAACAGGGGGGAGTCAGTGAGACAGTTTTCCTGGTTGCTGCCTGGGTTATGGAAGCGTTTGAGAGCCCTGATCTAGAGGCTGTTCCAACCACAGTCGGGGAGAGCTGCAGGCCTTTGCTGAGGGGTGCCAAGGCGTAGCTGGCCTGGGAGAGCCGGCAGGGATGGGGCCTCAGGAAGGAAAAGGCCACAGCCCTGCAGGGACCAGCCTTGACCAGCTTGGGCTGAACAGGTGCCTAGGACTCCAGCCCAGCCTGTATCCCTGCTGCAGTGCACCGCCTGCCCCCATGACAGGGCCTGAGACCCAGGAGGAGGATTTCCCAGACATCCAGTGACTCCGCCCCCTCTAGCAGCAGGGGCAGGGCGCCTTGTGGCTAAGGCTCTTGCCTGACATTATAGATCTGTCTCCCCTTTGCAGGCAGATAGCTCTGCTCTCTGCCCCCACCCCTACTTCTCTCAGGAGCCCTCCTGGTGCCCTGCGCCTCACCCTGGACACCTGGCATTTCCCACTCCTGCCACTGCACAACCCCACGAACTTGGCAGCTTGAGGCTGAGCCTCTGGGCTGTTTCCTTAGCCTCTTAGGTCTCCAGTCTTAAGAGCCGCTGCCTCTGTGCAGTCGGCCAGGTCAGGTCCCATCTGGTGCCTGCTCCAGCCAAGGTCCTGCTTGGGCAGAGAGATAGGATTGGCCTCTCCCTCAGCACATGTGCTTTCTCTTCTACCTTGCAGGGTCCCACAGTCACAACTGCGATCGGAGTCCATGGGGCCTTTGCCAGACGGGCTCCCCCCTGGATGTCTGGCTCTGCGGCCCCCTTCTAAGGGACACATGAACACTGTTGTTTTGAAGGTGTTTGCATGGCCACCGGCCCTTCATTTACTACCTGCCTCTGCCCCCGTGTACTGGAGGATCCCTGACTCGGGTGGGGATATGTTTGGTTTGTTTGAATTCAAACTGGGGTTTCTTGAATGAGACATTGCATGTTAATCAGATTTTGTTAGTGCCTCCCCTCTAGTGCTTTTTGATTTACACCATTGGTACATTAAGTTCCTGCTTATATTTATAATATAATATAATATAATATATGGAGATATACCTATCTCATAGAACTGGAAGGGACCTTGAAAGGTCATTGAGTCCAGCCCCCTGCCTTCACTAGCAGGACCAAGTACTGATTTTGCCCCAGATCCCCTCAAGGATTGAGCTCACAACCCTGGGTTTAGCAGGCCAATGCACAAACCACTGAGCTATCCCTGTATTGGCCAACACATAATTAACAGTGGTATAACCAGAGGCCATCGTTTAAAGCATAAGCTCAGATAAAATGCTGATAGACATGGCATCAGAATCTAGAGACAAGACAATCAAACAAGACTTCACCTTCAGACTTAACTGCATTTCCTGACTGAAGAGTGCCTGAGAAATTGCCAGCTCTACACTCCTTTCTTCCTTCCATTTTCTTCCTCTAGGACCTTACTTTCCTGCCACTTCTCACAGTTTGTGGAAGTCAGCTTTTTTGAAGTCCATTTGTCCTTATTCTGCTGCTCTCACTCCTTCCTTTCCTTGGAATCGTGAAATCTATCATTTCCTGATCACATTCACTTCAATTGTCTTCCACCTTCAGATTTACAACCAATTCCTCCCTGTTGGTCAGAGTCAGGTTTAAAATAGCTGTCCCCCTGGTGACTTCCTCCACTTTCTGAAACAAAGTGATCCTCAATACCTTCCAAGAGCTTACTGGGCATTTTGCGTTTTTTCATATTACTTTTCCAACAGATGTCTGGGTAGTTCAAGTCCCGCATCACGGCCAGGTCTTGTGTTTTGGATATTTGTTCTAGAAACGACTCATCCATCTCCCCTTCCTGATTTGGTGGTGTACAGTAGACCCCCATCATATCACCCTATTGTCTCCCTTTTATCTTTACCCAGAGACTTTCAGCTGGTGTGCCTCTCACTTGCTCTGGACCTCAGAACACACGTATATATTCTTGATATATAATGCAACCCCTCCTCCCTTTTTACCCCGCCGGTCCTTCCTGAACGAGCTATATCCCTCTATAGCAATATTCCAGACATGAAATTTATCCAAGCAAGCCTCTGTGATGCCAATTAAGTCATAATTTAGCTTATGGACTAATACTTCCAGTTCTTCCTTATTTATTCCAAATACTCCTTGCATTTGTGCATAAACATCTAAGATATTGAACAGATTTCCCCACTTGTTCCTCCGATGACCCTATTCTAATTTTCCATATCCGACCCCCCCCCCCCCCAACATCTAGCCCTCTGTTAAGGTCACCTTTTTTATGTTTATCTTTGGACTTTTGTCACATGCCCCCCTTGAACCTAGTTTAAAGCCCTCCTCACTAGGTTGGTGAAAATGCTCCCCCCTCTTGGTCAGGTGGGTCGTCCTTCCTTACTCATCGGACCTGCTCACTGTGTGTATCAGAGTCAGATCTGCTGACTGGAGTGACAAAAATATTTTCCCTACGTTTTACTCCTTTTAGCAGAGCCCAGGGCTGGGAAAGAAGGAGACTAATTCTGCTGTGGCTTATGCATCAGCAACAGAACTATTAACTAAGCACAGATCACAGCAGTGTTATTGCTGATGATGATGCCCAAACGAGAACGAGCCCAATGTGATTCTCTGACCTCAAGGCTGTTACTCAGGAAAAGTCTTTTTCCTCGTGAAACTAGCTTATTTGAGCCAGTCAGTGAAGCAGCAGATATGAGCAGTGATCGTGTCCCATTACCAACAGGAATTGTTTCAGGGAAATTCCATGGCCTGTTATACAGGAGGCCAGGCCCTTTCTGACCTTGGAATCGATGCCATTTTGCAGTTGCATCTGACAGCAGAACTGCACTTCGATGTTGTCACGGATCCACAGATGTGGTGCTCTCGCACAGCTCTGGAACAGTCCCCGGGAGGGCCCCCTTCAGTGTGTCAACCCCCTTAGGGCACACACTCTCGCCCCTTGGCTTCACCGCCTCCTGGGACCGAACTTTGGAGTCTTCAGCACCCCTGCTTCATGCCGTGAGCTCCCCTCAGCAAATCCACCTGGATTGGACACCCACAGGGAGCCATGCACCCCCAACTTCCTTAATCTGGAGTGACTCTCAGCTGGCGTTGTACGAACAGAAGGGTTTATCAGATGTCTAGAACACAGCATAGAACGTCCTCAGTTAATAGAGAATGAAAGGTTACAGCAAAGTCCATCTGGGTGAGTCCTGAGCCCAGAGCCCTCTCAGACCCCCCTCTTGAATCCCAGTCCAGAGAATTCTCTCCCACTTCTAGCAGCCCAACACTTAACAAGCCCATCTGATCCCTTCTCTGTCCTTTGTTCTTGTTCCAGGGCAAACCTCGTCACCTAGCCCTCCTCATTAGCCCTTTGTTCTCCAGCAGGTCACACCCAGCTGGCTTCCTGTGGAGAAGTCGCCCTCCATGGTCATTAGTTGCTAGGTACCAAACATCTGGGCAAGTGGAGTGGCCACATGGTCTTTTTCGAGCTCTCCATGGGCATGGGCTCCAGGCCCCAGTCAGCCAGGGGTCAGTCGCTGTATCTCTGGGTCGCTGCAAAGAGTAAACAACCTTTTCCCACCACCCAGTTAACCAGGCACCACATAGGGGAAACTGAGGCATGCACAAGTTCATACAAAACATTACAAAAATTTCCCACAGTCACAGATGTTACAGCACTGGTAGTTTCCCCAATGCCCAAGGAACGGAGTATAACAAGACAGATAATACCTGTTTGTAAAACCTCTGCTCTGGTTAAGGTTTGTGCCTTGGGCCTGTTGTATACATTGGGGCCCTGCTGTTGGTGGCTGGTTAGACTTGTAAGCTCCTTGGGCCAGGGACTTCATTTTCCTGCGTGTGGAGCCAGGGCTGAGCTCGGGGCAGCAGACCCTGAACAAACATGGGCTAGGCCCCTCCTGGGGGGGTTGATTCTTCCTCGCTGAGGCTGGGTCTATTCCCTGTCCCGGGCTGTGACTCGAACTGCAGGGGCTGGTGAGCCACGGTTTTACTCTGGTTTTTATGCAGGGCAGGATCCTACCCCACGGGCCTTAGGGTTCCCTGCAGAGCCCGGCAGTAGGTGCCATGGGCCGGACTGGTCCCCGGCGCTGTCCTGGGGGCTGGCTTGGCTCGGGGTGGGGGTGGGTTGGAAAAGAGAAGAGCCCCAGTAGGGGAGGGTCTGCAGTGCCCCGGCGGCCAGGCTGGGGGAGGCGCATCGGGGCTGAGGAGGACGGAGGGTCTCGGCCGGCGCCCGGGTCTCCCGTTTTGGGACGCTCCAGCCACCGGCCCACGTGGCTTCCCGCCGCCTCTTGTAAAAGTTTCCGCCTCGCGCCGTCGCTAGGCAGCGGCTACACACGCCCACCAATGAGAACGCGGAGGGGCCGCCGCGTCCCACGGTTGCTGCGCGACCCCGGCCGGGGCGTTCCAGAGTCGCTACGAAGCGCCTGGTCGGGTCCGGTCCCTGCGGAGCCGTTTGCCCCGGAGCCAGACCCCCTTCCCGGCAGGTGAGTCAGACCCTCCCCCACTGCAGGGGCTGGATCGGACCCAGGGCATCTGGGGCAAGAGCCCGGGCAGGGCCCCCCTCCCCGCACACCTAGGGAGCCCCTACCCTGGACCGGCCCCCTGGGATCACCCCCGCTCCAACACCGGAGCTTCTGTCCTGGGCCGGGCCCCCTGGGAGCACCCGACCCCGGGACCCGGAGACCCTGCCCTAGGCTAGGCCCCCTGAGAGCACCCACTGTCCTGGGACCTGGAGCCTTGATGGGGCCCCTCAGCTTGGTGACCTCACCCTGGGGAGCCCAGCACCCACATAATAGTCTGTGCTGCCCCATGTGAGATGGGGAGGGGACTGGTCCCAGTATGCAATGCTCCCTTGCCAGCCAAGCGACCTTCATTAGCGAGGGCAGCATGAACCTCTGGGTCTCTCTCTAGGAGCCCACTTCTCCCCAGCCAGCCCATAGCCTGGTGACCCCTCTGCCTGTGTGCAGAAGGGGTGTAACACGCCACTAAATTATCCCCCCCCCCCCATGCTGATACACCCACTGAGCTCTAGGGTAGATGGCACACCTGGTGCAGGGCCCGTTCCAGCTCTCATTCTGTCCCTCTTTCACCACCCATCCCTGCAGGACGCAAGCACCATTTACAGCCACACGAGTGTTCCCAGGTACCTGCTGAGGTGCCGGGATGGCTCCAGGTTGGGCAAAGCTTGGGTCGCCTGGCTCCATTACTCCCACGAGGGTTGTGGGTACCACACCACCCCTGCATGCGTGTGGTTGGCTGCTGCCCATGATGCCTGTGTGCAGATCTGCCTCTGGAATGCTATCCTCCATCCCATGCCCAGTGTATGCGAGGAAGGTACGGGCACTTGGGTTGAGCCTCTCTCAGCACGCTCACCAGGGGCAGGAGCTTTTGCATTGGCCTGGTTCTTAGCAGTTGCATGACCCCAGCCCCACTGCTGGGCAATTGGCCACTCAAGGGTGAAAGCAGAGCAGGAAATGTGGATTCTCCCTGTAGGGGCAGAAGCAACGGGATCGACGGTTGAACACCTTATGACAGGAGCAGGGGCTGTCAAGCATAGTCCACAAACAGATCTTTGGTTGTCCTCTCTCGCACATCCTTGGCCTTTTGCAGCAGGACTGGGAAGTGCTGCGTGATCACAGCACTGCTTACGGAGATCTTCAAATGTATTTGCTTTGGAACTGGCCCCTGGGCCAGCCTCTCCCCACAGCTCATCAGTTAGAACTTGGTGTATGTGCTGAACTGGAATGGTATCCCTCCTGAATACGGAGCCTACAGAGTGTAACTGGGGAGATTCGGATGATCTTAGAGCAAGTCTCATATGCTAAGAGGAGTCTGTTCCTGTCCTGAATGTTCCTCTGTCTGGGAGGTAGGGTGCCCAGATAGCAAGTGTGAGAAATCTGGAGCGGGGGTGGGGGCAATAGGGTCCTATATAAGACAAAGCCCCTGATATCGGGACATCTGGTCACTCTACTGGGAGGACAAAGGCAAATTGTACCTAATATTAAGAGTTCCCTGAAAACTGCAGGGTGACGAACAAAAGAGCAGAGACTGACTGGAGTCACTGGCGGGAAGGACAGAAATCTGCTCAGTAATGGAGGTGTCTGCTCAACATGTGCACTCCGAATTCCGAGCTCACTCCAATTAGCCCATAAGCCAGTGCCAAGGTAACAGCAACAGTTAATGGTCCCCAGCTCCCATCAGAGTCAGTTTCTAGGGATGAGACTGAGGGGGGGCGGAGTCTTTAATCCCCAGGGCCCTGGTTCAGATCCAGCCTAGGGCTGGCAGTAGCCAGTGCTGATACCATTCATGCCATATGGTGGGTCTCAGTCCAGCTCCTTGCTGTCCCCATCCCAGAAACCATCCATGCAATTGGCTCCTCTTGCTGGCAGCCTCAGCAGAGAGGCTGAGGGCTGGCTGGGCTCCTTGGGGACTGACTGAGCTCCCCACTCCCCTAGTCTGACTCGAGCGCAGGCTGATGCTCACTGGCAGAGCAAGTTGGTGGAGGTTTGCGTTGCTGCTGCTCAGACGCTGCCAGTTCTGCTCTTGGTGGGCTCCATCGCTGCCAGTGCAGCACGCTCCGCCAGCACGAGATTAGACATGCTGACTGCTAACGAGACTCCACAGAGCTCCGCATCTTCATGAGAGTGTAGCCCCCGGACGCGCCTCTCAGCTTCACTTCTGTGAGAGAAGCCAATCCTGCAGCATTTCCAACTCCCCTGCTACCTGACAGCGTAAGAACTCACTTGTCAGGCTGTCTGGAGTGGTTCATGACCGTGAGTGCCAACCTTGGGGCAGACTGACAGACTGGGTAGACTCCCCAAACTGGCTGTATGCTCTATAGTTAGATTTCACCAACCCACTAACAAGTACGAACTCCCAAAGCACTGTAACAGCCTTACCCCGGAGTCACAGACAGTCCCCATGGGCATTCCAGTCTGTCTTGCCACCCAGGCAAGCTGGACTTAGTGAGAGATGGTTGCTCTACACCAAAGGTCACAACATATTCAGGCTGCTTCCAGTCCAAGAGAGCAGCCGCTTACCCCAGGTCAACTGATACCTCAGATCTCACACTAAAGACAACGCGTGTAGACCATCCTATAGTAAACCATCTAAGGCTTTATTAACTAAGAAAAAACGAGAGTTGTCACAAAGTTAAAGCAGGTAACATAGACACACGAGTCTGTTGTTTCAAAAGGTGGCAGGTTGTAGTAATCCGTCAGTCCTGAATGTCTTTTACGGCCAACCCAAGTTACCCCTGGGGCGCTCTGCTTCTGTTTCGTAGCTCTGACCCTGTGAGAGTCCAAACAGCAAAAGCTGAAACATTTTCTTGTCAGCTTCCAGAATTCACGCTGATGGGACGAGTCCTTTTGCACGTAGCCTCTTCGTGCAGGGGCAATTAAAGTCTTTGTATTGTGTTTAGTTTTGATAGGCTTTCTTGATGGGCCGGAGACGATCCCTCCTGCCTGGGTTCACAGTGTCAGAGCAAACATTCTTTACAGTTACAAAGCAAAAACTTAAATATTACCTTCTAGCATGTGTTAAAGAAATGATCCGGGAGATTAATGCCTGCAGCAACTTACAAGCATTTCACAAAGTCTTAACACATTGTTGTAAGTCCAATACCCATCTTCATCATATTAACACGCAGGGGAACCAGACTGCTTTCCACCAATGAATTTGCCAGTGCTCAGCCGAGGCCTAAAGCCTCGGAACCTGGTCTGCCAGCGTCACATCTCTCAGTGGCCAGACTGGAGTGGCGGGAACACTCTCGGACTAAGATTCAGACTTTCTGATGCTTTTGGAACTTTGTGAGATTTGTGCAACACGTAGAGCGGGACGCTCAGACGCTCTGGGAGCAGAGTTAACTCTCGTGAACATCGCACCCGGGAGCCAGGAGACACAGCGCCAGGGCTGCCCCAGCCATAGGCCCGCAGGGCGTTACTGCACGTAAGGCCTGGTCGCCGGGGTCTCTCTTTTGGGGACATCAGGGGACAGTCCTCAGGTGGACACTGATCATTTGCTGTTAGCTGTCACCACACGCTTTCCATGGAATGTGCCTCGAACGAGAGAGTCTCGGAAGTGCAGGGTTGTGGCGCTGCCCTGAGCAAACAGATTGTGAGTGTTTGTGCATCCGCTGGTGATTAGCAGCTGCACAGGGTCACCTGAATCCACGTTTAGTGCACTTGTCTCGCACCTCTGAATGCTGGCACTAAGTGCATTGGAAGAGCTCAGTGCTGGGGGAGCGTCAGGCTGGAATAGTGGGGGCGGCTGTGAATTGGAATTGAGGGGCATTGGCAGAGGGGGGCGAGGAAGGGACACACCTCTGGGGGTGTGGCGGGAAGGGGCTGTGGGAAGGATTGAAGGACATTAGCAGGGAGAGGGACCCCCAGGTCTGAAGTAGTGTGCGGGAGGGGGCTGCAGGGTGGGAATTCAGGGCATCAGCAGAGCTGTGTGCGTGGGAGCTCAAATCTAACATAGCAGGGTGGCTGCAGGGCAGAACTGAGGAGCATCGGCAGAGCTGGGGGGGCAGGTCTGGAATATCAGGGGTCTGTTGGTTAGGTCTGAGGGGCACCAGGAGAGCTCTGGGGGGACTGTGGGTCAGGACTGAGGGGCACTGGCAGAGTTGGTGGGGGGGAGCCCAGGACTGGAAGAGCGGGGGGGGCTGTGGGTCAGGACTGAGAGGCACCAGGAGAGCTGTGTGGGTATAAATTCACTGACCCATCTCATTCCTGCTACCAAAATGAAGAGTTGTTACTGATCCCGGAGCCAGAACAGCGCTGGGCCGACCTGTGCAGGTGGGATCGGTGCAGGTCTGGGGATGTCAGTGGAGCTCTGCCCATTTACACAGTGGTATCTGGCCCTGGGTGTCTGCCCGTTTGGCGGTGCACCTGCCCCAGACCTGCCCCCTCGTAGGGCTCCCCAGCTCCCATGTGCTGGTTGGACATGGACAGTTATCGGCTCCATGTCCAGAGGCTACTGGCTCCCTCCTGGCCTGCGCTTTCCTCCCCAGTGCCCGTCAGTCGCCATTGCTAAAGGGATTACAGCTGCTGTGCTAACAGGGCCCCATAAGGCGTCCTGGCCAGCCCTCGATGACGGGCTGAGTCCACCTGCCCTGTGTGCGGTGCCCATTAGAAACCCTCCCCCAGCACTGCTTGTTTCTCAAACCCAGCCATGTGATGAGTTCTGCCACCCTGCTGCCTCCTGCTCCTTGGCATCTCTGCACAGGGGCCTGTTTGGGCAGCATGCCAGAGACACACGGTCACCAGGTTCTGCTCCCCTCACCCCTGGCCCACGGCACCACTGCTGAGTTAGCACCTAGCTCCAGGGATGCTTGAGTCTGGGTCGAAGCCTCTGCCAGGCTGAGATGCTGGATGAGCTGTGCTGTCAGGCAGGGCAGGTCTGGGCAGATCTCCCTGCCCAGCCACGTGTGCCCTGGACATACTGACACTGAGAAGCCTGTTGGCGTTCAGTGAGCGGGAACAGTCTGGGCTGGCAGGGCGGGGGAGAAGCTGGCACTGCGTGTGGAGGCCTCGTTCCCTGCCTAGCAGACAAGCTGTCTGCAGTGTCGCCAAATCTCAGTTTCACGATACGTGTGTTTTCCTTAAAGCCCCAGCTCCCAGAGTCAGGTGATGATGTGAAAATTTCATCTTTCATTTAAAGGCCTCAGTTTCTTGCCTTTCTGATGACAGAGAAAAAACTGAAAATGGCCGTAAAAGGCAAATAAACAGACATGCCCCTCCAAGCACACAATGTCTGTTGTAAATCAATCTCATAATTTGGGGGGCCGCTAGTGGAGACTCGCCCTTAGCTCTTACCAGTGTCGGGAGCTGTGACACACAAGTGAACAGTTCTGAGTCCATCCAGCAGAGGGCAGCGCTGCACAGTCCTTCTAGTTCAGTTTGCTATGGCCTAAGTGTTCAGAAGAGACCACTGATTTTTGGGGCCCAGCATGAGCCACCCCACACAGGCATGAGTTCCAGGAAGTGCTGAGCCTGCGCTCAGTGAAACTCCACCCCCCTTTGAGGTGTCTCTGGTTGAGCCCCCAATTGCTGGTTCCTCTTGAGAACTTAAGCCTACATTTGAATGATTTCCTCTGACGTTGCCACATGCTGCATGTGACCCTTTTCTGGCATCTGTGCCTCCGGTCTTGGGAAAGAGGCAGCTGGAATGTCCCAGGTCATAGCTGGGCGACCGGAGCCGTATCCGTACAGCCAGTCGTGGCTGTCACACTCAGGAGCTTCTGCACCAAACACAAGCATCTAACACGGGAGCTCGGGGAACTTCTGCAGGTGGGCGTTAGCAGCAGGCTGGCATGTGCCCTCAGGGACCAATAGAGGGCGACATGCCCACATGCACTAAGTCCGGTCACTGCAGAGCATCAGGCTGCTCTCAGCAGTGGCAGAAGTAGCTGCGTGAGCTGCGGCAGGAAGGTCCCC
>NW_020665302.1:1602467-1654805 GCF_002925995.2 Terrapene triunguis
AGATGTGAACACACATGCACAGAGCTCACCCCCAGTGTGTGGACACACGTGCGCGCACACACACACACAAATACACACACACACACACATACACACACAGAGAGCTCATCTCCAAGTGCACACAAACACAGGGCTAAAATTATACACGTGCAAACACCTGTCTGTCAGCCCCCACCCCCGAGTCTCCCCGAGGGGTTTCACATGAGGTCACGGCATTTCGTTGGTGACTCCTTATAACATGCCACCCGCTGCTGCGTCTCTTTGGCTGCTGTAGCGGGACAGAGGAGCTGATGGTCTCCGTATCAGCCCGTGAGCAGAGGCAGCGAGACAGCATCTCAGAGCTGGAGCCGCACGGCTGGTTGCATGCCCCGCTGCGAGGGAGGGGTGTGTACACAGCCACACCCACACTCGCAGTCTGGGGGACTGGCAGGAGAGCAGTGTGACTCCAGCCCATTGGCTCAGCACAGCCTCGTGTGCATTTCATCTGACAGTTTGTGTCTGCCCTTTAATCCATCAGCTCTCATGCTCTCCGGGAAGGGGGGCAAATGCTCTTGTCATCCCCAGGTGAGGAAGCGGTGGCTATGTAGTGAGAGAACTGGGAGTAGAACAGAGTCCTGCTGCTTTTTTCCTGCCTTATCACCACAGACCTGCGCATTTCTACTTCTCCGTGGGTTTGGTGTGATCCCATCAAATCGCAGCGTGTGAGCCACCCCTGCTGCCTGTGCAGTAGAGGCAACACCCTTTGCCACTGACCCGATACAGAGAGAGAGGGAAGCCCACTGAGAAAGGGATGTGGTGGAAGGGAAGGTCTGTCAGTTCTGCATACAGTCGGAAACGTTCAAATCCCAAGCTAGCAGGAGCCCTATAAATAAGTAAAGAAAACTCCGTCTGCAAGGGAAAACCAATCAGGGAGCTACAGGATTTCCTGCTCCATGTGCTGGCCCAACGTGGCTTGTCTGAAAACCTTGTCATGCTAATGCAGAGCTGCAGGCTGCCTGCTAGAGATATCACGTACCCACATCTCACTGAGAAGCCTTTAGCCTCTTCGATTTACTTTCCTAAGATACCAGTTGTGTGGCTCCTAGCCTGATTCTGCAGGTGCCTGCACACACACGCACAAACACAAACACACACGCACAGACATGTACAGAACATGCGGATACATGCTGATCTCTGGTTTGCACTGCTCAGGTTATTAGGAAAACCTGCCCAAGGAGCTGGAAATGTGGAAGCACCTAGACAGAGGCAGCCCTAAAAGCTCCCCTGCTCTGGGGGTGGAGGCCATGGCCTGAGCTTCTCCCTGCAGGACAGGTGGGGATGAAAGCCACGGGGCTGTAAGGCTTGTCCTGCTGGGGTATGTGGGTACTGACCAGATGCTGCCACCCCTGCAGATCTGGAGACAGCGGAGCCGCCGTCCTGTCCTGAGACTGCAGGCGCCCGGGCAAAGGACCATTGCGATTCCCTACTGGACTCCATCGACGCTCAGCTCAGCCAGCTGCTGGTGCGTGGGAGGGGCTGGGGGAAGCCCCGAGGAAGGGGCCATTGCTGTGGGTCAGAGGAGGCGTCTGAAATGTGGCAGGAAATTGGTCCCAGGATTCAGCTTATGCACCAACCACCCAGGCAGCTGGCTGGTCTGGGCTGGCACCTGTCCAAGGACCTGGCCACCCAGCTTACGGGGAGTGGCGCCTGCCCAGGGATCCGGTCACCTGGCTGGCATGGGGTGGTGCCTGCCTGGGACCCGGCCGCTCAGCTGGTGTGAAGTGGTGCCTGCCAGGGGATCTGATGGCCAGCGCCTCTGTCTGGACAGACATCTCCCATCATGAGCCTCAGGTGCAGTCTCTGTCGTGTGGTGGATCTGTTTGGGTTTGTTTCACGCTGTTCTGGATGCTGCGTAAGCAGGCGAGGGGCGCGTGTAGCCTGCAGCTGCTCCATTATCTGTTTCTTTCCCTTCTGCAGTGGCAGGGCCGTGGTGCAGGAGTCGCGGGTGGTCGCACGAATGGAGACACCTCCTTGGAATGCTCCCCCAAGGCCTCCCGGGCAGCAGGTGAGTGAGCAATGGGCCCACCCCGTAAAGCGAGGAGAGGGGCCACGGGGCCAGAAAGGAGCAGAGCACTTGGGACAACAGATGTAAAAACGGGATGGGAGTGAAGGCCAAAGGGTCAGACTCGGAGCACTGGACAGGGTGAGCGAATGATGGGACGAGCTTGGTCCTGGTGTGGTTTGTGGAGGGGCAAACCCCCCAGTGAGGGGAAGCTGGCTAGAGAGCAGCTGTTGATGGGGAAGCCCAGAGGCTCTGTTCAGAAATACAGGTGCTTCCCCAAATCCCTCCCTCTTGGAGCTGCAGAGTTGGGCTGTGCCCATCTCAGGACGGGCTTTCTGGTAAGATTCCTGCTTTGTCGCCCAAACAGCCTGTCGCACTGTATCTTGCTACTTCCAGGCCCCTCTGGAGTCAGGCACTTCAAGGATTTGCTGCAAAGTGAAAAGGAATTGGCGTGGGGAAGGGTTTTCAGTCTCAGCAAAGGGTCAGGCTTTCGCTCTGAGCTCTGGGCTCATTTTACCAGAAGCAATTCTGCCTTCCCCACCGGCCAGGCCCCGTGTGCTGAGTCGTAATCCTCCTGCAAGGCGTGTGGACTCTGCCGTGCTCTGATACACAGAGTGGGAGTTTTGCTGCAAGCCTCCGATAAACAAAGCAACTGAGGCTTCTAGTGAATTAAATCTGAAATCGAATGAAGCTCTCAGCAGTGCAGCCCCCCGCAGTTTAATCCGTTTTCTAATTCCGTTTTGTTTAACCTGCTCCCTAATCTTGGATTCTGAGCACACTGCAAGATTTTGAACTGAAAACACATAACTGCATCATCAACTTTGTTGGGGGAGGGAGGTCCTGGCAGCCAAGGAGGGGGCCCTGGGGTCAGGGAAGGTATCGGTTGGGGATTTTGTGGTTATTGCATCAGACAGCTGGTTTTGCTAAAACAATCAGCAGTGAACTAGTTAATGAAGTGATCATTTAAATGGGCATTAACTTCAAAGGTAGTACCCCATCCACATGACGAAGGAGGGCAGTTCACACCTCCTGGTGCTCTTGTGGCAGGCTCTCGGCAGACTCAGGCAGGTTCAGTTGCACCTGTCACACTTGGTTCATGTTTGGAAGGTTTTCTTGGCAATCAGAACTTATTTTTTAAATGAAAGCTTCACTGCTGGAGCCCAGTTCTGCAGCTGTTTGGCAGGCGGGGCCCTGCCAAACAGCTGTGGGCTTGTATGGGAAATAAAGTCTCAATAATATTGGGCCAAATAATTCTCTGATCCGCGTCTTGATAGGTCCCATTTGCTCCCTGCCTGATGTCACAGTCCTCTGCTTGTGACATCACAGCGATTGCCCGAGCAGCCAGTCTCTGCTCAGCCCCACTCCAGGAGGGCAGCGGGGTGCGTCTGCAGGGGAGGGGGCGCTGGGCTGCTCGGAGAAGGAGGAGCAAGGACTTGTGTTGCAGTTCACGCTCTGCAGGTCTGTGTTGCTGCCGTCACTCAGATCAAGGGCTCGGCTAAGGGGCACGGGTCCCATGCAGAGCCGGGTGGACTGGTGTAACCGCATTGAAGCCAACAGACGTTCGAATCTGGCCCACTAACAGCCTGGTGAGTGGCAGGGATGCCGCTTGGCCCCATCAGCCCTGTGTTGTTTCAGGAGGTGAGGGGAGGGAAGTGGCAGCTGGGAAGAGAGGCGGACGGGGGCGCTGGAGCAATGTGTTTGGATTGGAGCGCGTGAGTGGGACAGACAGAGCCAGGGCGAGGAGCTGGTGGGGGAGCCGAGAGGAGTGGTCGCTGAGCAGGGGATCACTGCTGGCAGTGGGGTGGCCACGCGATGCCATGTGATGGGGGGAGGCAGCAGAACCATCTGAGGCTTTGTCCTTTAACAAGTGTCATAGTGGAAGTAAGGGGTTAACTGAGGGCGGGTCTTTGAAGCGAATAACCAATCGCAGGAGCAGCTTGTGGAGAAAGGTGCAACAGAATTGGTTGGAATACAAGCTTCAGAGGAATAAAACTCCTGCTTTGCTATTCCTAGGCCGTGATTGGCCAAAATACACCTTTGTAACATGCTGACGGGACGGGAGGCTCGGGGTGCAATGGGTCCTGTGCAGGCTACGAAATCTGAGCAGTTATAGGGGCCCAGTGGCAAAGCCCTGGGCCTTGATCTGCCCCCCATAGCGAGCCCTTCCCTATGGGGACAGATCCTGTTGGGGGGAGGAGCTTGTGTTACCAGATAGTGACCCCTAGAGGTGACTGACGGTCCCTGGAGGGAGACTCCACCATTCCAAGGAGGTCTCCAAGATGGCAGCCATGCTGCTGGGATGCATGCGGTGGTGGCAGGGGGGATTTGGGCTGACATGCTGGCACTCAAAACTGGAGGCAACCAAAGCCAGAAGCTGCTTTCCCACATGCCGGCCTATGGTGCCCATCTTTCCCAGCCCCGTCCCTTAATACCTATCCCACGTGTGCAAGAAACACTCCTCAAAGGAGCAGGGAAACCATGGGTGGCCACCAGCAAGTGGTTCTGCTTGGAAGGTGTAGTCTGGCTCCCAGACACTGCAGTGATGGGCTCTCATGAGTGGGCGACCGCAACGCTTCTAGAAAGGAACAAGAAAAAGTGTGGGTGTGGGGGAGGGGTTGTATGGTTTGCCACCCGCCAGAACAGAATCTACACCAAATAAGCTTTAAAATGGCAAATAGGAGCATATGACTAGCCAGATAGGATCAGAGCAAAGGTCCATCTTGACCAGCATTCTGTCTGCGGATGCCCAGCGCCAGATGCTTCAGAGGAAAGTGTGAGAATCCTGCAGGGAGCAGGTGCAGTCCCATAAATAACTGCAGAGAGAAGGCAGGTGATGGAGGCAGCATGGCCCAATGGGTAGGACGTGGCAGGAGACTCCGAAGACCTGGGTTCTGTTCCTGCCTCTGGCTTCCTGTGTGTCCTCGAGCAATCTACTGCTTCTCTGCCCCTCAGTGTCCCCCATCTGTACAATGGGGCTCATGGTACTGACCCTCCTGGGTAAAGCCGGGAGAGATCTGCAGATGAACAGAGCAGACTGTCCTGCCTTCTCACTGTAGTGAGCTTGAACGCCTCTGCAGGGGAAGAGACCGGCTTGTTGTTGTTATAATGATATTTACAGATCAGTTCCTCCTTCATTTAGCTTTCAGGACCAAGTTCAGAGTTGGGTGGATTTTCCCCCCTGCAAGATCAGACATTGCTAGCAGCTCCTCGGGCAGAACAGAGCGGGCAAGGCAGGAACTCAACTGCCCCGTATGGAGTGCTAACTCCGAGCCTCCCGGCTGGATGGCCTCTGCTCCATTTCCCGTTGAGCTGTGCAGGCCTGGGAAAGTGAGTGCTCGTTGGCAGTAATGCTGGCTTGGGGAGGGACTCACAGCTCTTTGTTCACTTCCCTCCCCTGTGCAGAGATGGAAGGATGCTGTGCAAACCAGGACGGCACCCCCTGGGGCGAAGCCGGCCCCTCTCGGAAGGAGGAGTACGGCTGGAGGCTGATGCATCTCCTTGGCTCTGAGCAAGCCCCGGAGAACCTGGGGGACCAGAGCGACTCGAATTCCGTCTGCACGGAGGACTTTGCTGCCACGTTTCGGGAAGGCATGGTCGACCCCCTGGTGTATTCCGATGGGGAAGGGGATGTGCCAGCTGGGGGTTTCCCAGCCGGAGACTCTGCTGAGGAAGGGCGCGTCACGGGAATCAAAGCCAGGCCCGCTGGTCTCTGCCCCACCGTGGAGGCGTGTGGGGCCGCTGCAGAGGACTTCACGCTCAATACAGCGAGGAGGCAGCACATCCTGCAGCGGTTTGAGGAGGGGCTAGAAGGGGACTCAGCCCTGGCTTTGTCCAGCAGCGTGGAAGGGCCCCAGTCCCTGAGCTCTAGGACCAGGAGAGAGAGCCTGGAGTCTCTGGGGGGCAGGATATCCAGGCTGAGTCAGACCACCACCACGGACACCCCAAGCAGCACGGACACGGGGAAAGCCAGCGCCACGGGAAGCCGGGCTCCCGGACTAGCTCTGCCTGAACGGGTGGAGACCTCGGCGGAAAGCGTTCCTTGGCCCCTGGAGGGCTCTTCCAGATGGGGCCAGGACTCCCGGGAAAACTCCCGACCTTTCTGCAGCCCGTTGCTCGTGGAGGAGCTGGGTCCCAGCCAGCCACTCAGAGCTCTGGGTGCCGGTGCCGGCACGAGAGCCTGGACCAGAGAGCCCCAGCCTGTGAGGACAGCTCCGAGTCCGTCCGGGAGGAGACAGACTGAGTATGGGCACGTCTGGTCCGACAGCCCCTCTCACTCCGCACCCACAGCGGCCCATGGCAGCCCTTCACTGGCCTCCAAAGGGGAGAAGAGCCCCCGGCTAATAGCATCCCCCTGCCCCGACCAAGGGCTGCCCCCGGAGACGCTGGGAGATCAGGGCTCAGCTTTGCAAGGGTTTGGTGCCACAACACAGCTGACTAGTAGCCCTGAAAGTGCCCAGACACCCGCAGCTGTGGTTAGCGATGGCTGCGTGGTGACGCAGGGCGGGATTGGTCCAGGAGATCCTGAGAGGGAGGCCCCAGAGCTGCTGCAACGAGGATCGGTGATTCCCCGGGGACCGTCTGGAAGGGGCGTCACTCATGCTACGGCTAGCGGAGGCGGGGAGGGAATCTGGCGGAGCTGGGAGCTGCAGGCTGGGCCAGCGGAGAGGGGAGCTCGCGGTCTGATACTGTGTAAGTCTGGAGCACGGGGCTAATCGGCTGGCTTGTCCCTCTGCCCCTGTCACCATGGAACTGAGCATGTGGGGAGAAAACGCTCATCGCTGAGCTAGGCAGGAGGGTGTCAGCATGGATGGGAAGCTCGGGATCAGCACCTGGAAGAGCAGTGACAGTATGGGGGGCGGGAATGACGCTGTGACAGCACAGTGGGGGCTGCGTTGGCCATTGCGGTGAGATGATGGAGGCTCTTATGGACTCTTCCTGGCTCATTAGGGCTCTGACAAACTCCCCGGGGAGTGTCACATTCTTGCAAACTCAGCAAACCCCTGGGGACCTGGCCAGTCTGTTAGTCTGTCCCAGTCATGTCCCCACCCCTTGGGGCACTAGCAGGGAAAGGTGCTTGGGGCTGGGATACCCGCATGCGTTTCTGCCATGCTGCAAATGAAACAGACACAGCCAGTTGTTCCTATCCCCCACCTTCCCCCAGTGCTCCCAGTGGCCAGAGCAGCGCTGGCTGGTTGGCTGTCCTTGCTCTGGCAGCAGGGGGAGCGGGTGGGAAGAGAAGGCCGTGGCACAGCAGGGACGGGACTGGCAGAGTGGGAGTGGTGTAAGGCAGGGAGAACCCTGGGGCTCGGTTCTGTGTGCTGTGACCCAGCCCTGCCGGGCTTTGCCAGAGGACACTGCTGCGTCTGGCCAGCTCTTCGCCTGGTGCAAAGGGAAGGGCATGTCCTGGTCCCATCCCTATCCCCACCAAGGGGGCTGGTAGCAGGGGACTGGCCTGTGCTCAGGGCAGTGCAGGGAAAGTGACTGTGACTGGCCCCTGCACTGCAGGGCGAGGGGGACCCCCTGCTCCTCTCCGAGTGGGGCTTGGTGGTGTAACACTGGGGCAGGGCCTGAAGCTCTGAGCAGGGCCAACCCAGCAGCAGGAGTGGTTGGGGGCTGGGCAGGGCCCCATGGATTCCAGGAGCGGGGAGGAAGGATCAGTTCCCTGGGGCAGGAAGCTGAAGGATTCTGGGGTGGGTAGGCAGCTGGAAGGGGGTGACAGATGGGGCCCCTGTCTGTGGGTGCTGGGGGGAGGTGTTCCCAGCAGGAGAGGAGGGAGCTGGGCACTGTGAGGGGAAGGACTGTGGCTGCTAGAGCCGCCCCTGCTTTCCTGTTTACCCCCAACCCGACTCCCATGGACTCTCCCTGCTCAGTGCTGAGGGGAGAGTTCCACCTGGCCCCAGATTTGCCTGGCCACTCAGCCTGGTGCCTCATGGGATCATAGAATCTCAGGGTTGGAAGGGACCTCAGGAGGTCATCTAGTCCAACCTACTGCTCAAAGCAGGACCAACCGCCAACTAAATCATCCCAGCCAGGGCTTTGTCAAGCCTGACCTTAAAAACCTCTAAGGAAGGAGATTCCACCATCTCCCTAGGTAACCCATTCCAGTGCTTCACCACCCTCCTAGTGAAAAAGTTTTTCCTAATATCCAACCTAAACCTCCCGCATTGCAACTTGAGACCATTACTCCTTGTTCTGTCATCTGCCACCACTGAGAACAGTCTAGATCCATCCTCTTTGGAACCCCCGTTCAGGTAGTTGAAAGCAGCTATCAAATCCCCCCTCATTCTTCTCTTCTGTGGACTAATCCCAGTTCCCTCAGCCTCTCCTCATAAGTCATGTGCTCCAGCCCCCTAATCATTTTTGTTGCCCTCCACTGGACTCGCTCCAATTTTTCCACATCCTTCTTGTAGTGGGAGGCCCAAAACTGGACACAGTACTCCAGATGAGGCCTCACCAATGCCGAATAGAGGGGAATGATCACATCCCTCGATCTGCTGGCAATGCCCCTACTTATACACCCCAAAATGCCATTAGCCTTCTTGGCAACAAGGGCACACTGTTGACTCATATCCAGCTTCTCGTCCACTGTAACCCCTAGGTCCTTTTCTGCAGAACTGCTGCCTAACCATTTGGTCCCTAGTCTGTAGCAGTGCATGGGATTCTTCCGTCCTAAGTGCAGGACTCTGCACTTGTCCTTGTTGAACCTCATCAGGTTTCTTTTGGCCCAATCCTCTCATTTGTCTAGGTCCCTCTGTATCCTATCCCTACCCTCCAGCGTATCTACCACTCCTCCCAGTTTAATGTCAGCTGCAAACTTGCTGAGGGTGCAGTCCACACCATCCTCCAGATCATTAATGAAGATATTGAACAAAACTGGCCCCAGGACCAACCCTTGGGGCACTCCGCTTGATACCGGCTGCCAACTAGACATACTAGACATGGAGCCATTGATCACTACCCATTGAGCCCGACGATCTAGCCAGCTTTCTATCCACCTTATAGTCCATTCATCCAGCACATACGTCTTTAACTTGCTGCCAAGAATACTGTGGGAGACCGTATCAAAAGCTTTACTAAAATCAAGGAATAACACGTCCACTGCTTTCCCCTCATCCACAGACCCAGTTATCTCCTCGTAGAAGGCAATCAGGCTAGTCAGGCACGACTTGCCCTGGGTGAATCCATGCTGACTGTTCCTGATCACTTTTCTTCCTCATGCTGAGCTCCTGGTCCCTGATGGTGCTGGGGGGCTGGTGGGTCTGTGCTACCAGCAGCTCTGTTCCCCCCACCTCGCCCAACCCAGGATGCAGGAGTGCATGTGCCTTCCAGGAGGCCCTGGCTACTGGCTCCTGTTCTCATCCTCTCGGTAGGTCCTGACCCAGAGCCGGGCGTCTCCGAGAGTCGTGAGATGCAGAGCAGCCTGACCGCGGCTTGGGACGAGGTCTATCTGGGGCCCTGCAAGTACAAGCACGTGGCTGGTAAGAGGAGCTGCCAGCTGGCTGCTGCTTCATGGGGAAAGTGCTGGGTCCTGCCCCCAATCCTGGGCCTGCCCCTGCCTGGGATCTGTGCCCTCCGATCGATCTGCCCCTCTCCTGGAAAATGGGTGATCCTGTCCCGGCCTCGCCTGCTGGTCCCCCACCTTGGGAGATGCTGGCGCTCCTTGTCACTGCGGGGAGGGTGGAACAAATGCAGGATCTGGGGGAGGACAGAGCCTCTGGGTTTGCGTCGTGGCTGGGGCTGGGAGAACGGGGAGTCACCCCTGGTCACAGGTTCAGTTTGGTAAGAGGAAGGCAGGGAAACCCCCCTCTGGGGTCAGCTGGGTTTGGCGCCTCTCCCATCCCCCATTCATCCTCTTTCAGGCGTCCCCGTCACCAGTTTCGACACTGTCACCATCGACAGTGACCTGGACTCGGTGAGGACAGAGACAGTCCAGGTTCACCTCCGCAAGGCCATCGGCCGCCGGAGAGGTACGGCCCCGGCCGGGGCTCAGCCAGACGGCCATTCCCCAGGGAGCTCGTCAGTGTCTCCTCCGGACCAGCCTCTCTCTGCCCCCGGCCCTGCTCTCGCTGTCGCAGGGCGATGGAGCTGCTTTGGGGGGGTGGGGATGGACCTGCCCCTTGCAGCTGTGTGGGCCCCGCTCCCTCTTGTTCCCGTCCCACCCACAGGTGACTGTTTGTGCCTGCTCTGCTCTCTCTGCGGCACGCACCCAGACCCCCCAGCACAGTCACACCTTGCTGCTGGGATCCCTCCACCCCTGCTGTGTTAGCCACATACTGTTAGGGGCGATTGCCTTAGCAGGGTGGCTCAGAGTCCAAGTTCAGGCTGGCTCCCTGCTCCCCACAGCTCCTCCTGCTGGCTCTGGGCTGCACTTGCTTTCTCAGGAGCTAGTCTACTATTGCTGTGGAGACACAATGTTTCTCTTCTCCAAACAGCTCCGGGCCGCAGCACCAAGGGGCCCCGCTGCCCACGGAGAGATTCGTCGGGGTAAGTGCTGATGAGAGTCCACCAGCTCGGCCCCTGGCACCATGCCAAGCAGTGATGGTCCTGTGGAGACTCACGCCCAGGGCTCCCGCTGCCTGTGGCACTGCAACCTGCCACAGTGCCAGGCCAAATCCTGCAGACAAGAACACAGGAACGGCCGCACTGCTCAGACCAGTGATCCAGCTAGCCCAGCGTCCTGGCTCTGACAGTGGCCAATGCCATATGCTTCTGGCAGTCAGAGGTTCAGGGACGTAGGGTTGCATCCCTACCCCTACTGGCTAATAGCCATTGATGGACCTAGCCCCCAGGAACATATTTAGTTCTTTTTTGAACCCAGTTATAGTCTTGGCCTTCACATCATCCTCTGGCAAGGAGTTCCACAGGTTGACTGTGTGTTGTGTGAAGAAATACTTCCTTTTGATTGTTTTAAACCTGATGCCTGTTAATTTCATTGGGTGACCCCTGGTTCTTGTGTTATGAGAAGGAGTAAATAACACTTCCTTATTCACTTTCTCCACACCAGTCATGATTTTATAGATCTCTATCATATCCCCCCTTAGTCGTCTCTTTTCTAAGATGAACAGTCCCAGTCTTTTTCATCTCTCCTCATATGGAAGCTGGTTCACCCCCCTTAATCATTTGTGTTGCCCTTCTCTGAACCTTTTCCAATTCTAATATAACTTTTCTGTGGAGGGGCGACCAGAACTCCACACATTCATGATGAGGGCATCCCATGGATTTATATAGAGGCAATATGATATTTTCTGTTGTATTTTCTATCCCTTTCCTAATGATTCCCAATATTCTGTTCGCTTTTTTGACTGCTGCTGCACATTGAATGGATGTTTTCAGAGAACTATCCACAGTGACTCCAAGATCTCTCTGACTGGTAACAGCTAATTTAGACTCCATCATTTTATGTGTATAGTTGGGATTATGTTTTCCAGTGTGCATTACAATCAACATTGAATTTCACCTGCCATTTTGTTGCCCAGTCACTCCGTTTTGTGAGATCCCTTTGTATCTCTTCGCAGTCTGCTTTGGACTTAACTATCTTGAGTAGTTTTGTATTGTCTGCAAATTTTGCCACCTCACTGTTCACCCCTTTTCCACATCATTTATCTTGCATGTCTCTGCTCATCCTGAGCTCCCGCAAGGGCAGTGAGACTGCATTGGAGCAGGATGATGTGATTAGTGCAGGGGGTTGGGAAACCAGGATTCTGCCTGAGGCTCCGCTGCACCCTGCAGTTAGTCTCTTGCATTTTGGGGTGGTTGTTTCTTTAAAAGCCACAGCCTGAGCTGAGCAGGCCGGGGCGGCTCAGCTGCTCCAGGGAGCCGCCGGCTGAGAGGTGAATTCTGAAATGGCAGGAGCTGCTGACCCAAGCCTGGATGGGACCCCAGCTCGTGCAGTGTCATTCCACTGGCTCATGCAGAGTGGGTTCCCCCAGCTTTGAGTCCTAGACACAGTCCCCTCCAGTCCTGCATCAGCATCTCTTGGCCATTTTGACAGTCCCCCTACAGGCGGCAGTTCTCCCAGGGGGGACGCTCTCCCTTGCGTTGATCCTTGGGTGAGGCACAGGGCACTGGCACCTCCACTTGCCCTTGGAGCACAGAGCCTGCCAACGCCAGGCCCTTGGAGGCTGGGCACGAAGAAGGGGTGGCCTATCTGCACTGCATTAGCTACTGCTGCTCTTACAGGTGCCTGGGCTCCAGCAGTGCAGTCACTGACGAAGAGGAGGAGGAGGAGGAAGAGGTCCTGTGGTCTCGTGGCAGCGCCGACTGGAGGAGCAGCAGCCCTGTGAGGTGGAGCTCAATGCCAAGCAGGGCAGAGTCCAGCTGGGAGGGTACCAGGAAGGAAGCCTGCATGGAGCACCAGGTGCTGTCCTGTGGCGGAGGGCGACTCTCCCAGGGGTGTTGGGATGGTGGGTGCACTGCAAATAGGGCTGCAAGGTGGGGACTGGGGCAGGTAGCAGAGTTGCCTGAAATTGACACGAGTAAGTGCAGAGAATCGTTACAAGGCAGCTCTTGCATGAGACCCTCGCAACGCATGGAGCTACGCACTATTCTGGGAATCCAGGCAAGCGCAGCGACCCCACCAGCGACGTAGGAAATCCCAGAAGCACAGTATAGCAATCCCGTCTCCTGTACCATGGCAGTAGCAGTGTTGTCCAGCAGTAAGAGCAGGGTGCCGGTGGTCTGGTGACTGCCTTCTAGTCCCACTCCTGGTACTTCCTCTCCGCATGGCCTTGGGTGAGTTACTTAACCCCGCTGACCTTTAGTTTACAATGAGGATAACATGCTGCCCACCCTTTTATAACACTGGCGCCTTTGGGGTTATATCAGAGCTAAGTATTATTCCACCCAAAGTAACTGCATGGGAAGAACGCGGTCAAGGCTGCAGAATTCAGTGCTCCAAAGATGGGAAATGCTGGCGCTAGAGCTGGTCCATGTGTGTATCCCACATGGGGGTGTTTGCACGCCGTGGGCCCGAGGCCGGAAGTTCTAACAAGCCATGTCCGAGAGTAGTTCTCCTCGTGGCCCCGGCCCAGGGCACAAGAGGCAGCGCGAGCCCACGTCTCTCCAGTTCCTTCTCACTGCCGCTTGGCCCGAGTCGGAATGCCTGTGTCCACAGATGTCTCCAGCTTGTATTCTTAATACTCGGTAAATCAATTTGTAAATCGTTTGTGGGTTTTATGTTAGAGTTTTTAGGATAGTTACCGTAGGTAGTTTTCCCCCCGCACCGGAGACTTCGTCCCTGCAGCCTGGGACTATGCCCAGGGTTCCAGGTTCGTCTCCTGCCCTCGCTCCTTCTCTGTGAGTGACGAGCGTCAGCGCAGGCTCTGCTGGTTGGGTGAGACAAATTCGGCAAAGTGCAGCATCTGTCACCCTTTTCCGCTGCGAACATGCCAAGCTCATGGGCTTAGATTAAAGAAACACTGTATGAGGCCCCACTCTGATCCAGGCCAGGGAGACCCCCCTGTACATTGGCCCCATTGGGTGAGCACAGCCCCTCTGAGCACGAGCTTAGGAACAGAGTCTACAGCTGCTAAGCCCAGGACTCTTCTTCCCAGGCTTCCCATGACTCTCTCATGATCAGATCCCCCCAAATCTGTCCATAAAAGAAGGGATCCCTTCGCGAGCCCACCCAGGCTGGACAAGCCTTCACATGCAAATCCCATGGGTCCAGGACCGTGACATACCCCCAGGCTGGAGGGTAAAGTGCAGAAGAAGGATCTGTCGGTACCTTCGGTGGCTCCAGCTGTGACTCACAAGGACTGAAACCTGCCGGCTCCATCCAGAAGTGTTGGGCCTGCTTCTTCCTCCGTGCCGTCCCATCCTCCTAGGACCCTGCCCGGCTACAGCTTCCTGGGACATGTCGGAACCATTGGCCGGGCTGTCTGGACACCTACATTACACCAGAGGATATTTTCTTCCCTTATCCCCAGTCTCCTCTCCTCACTGGCCCAGTCCTTCTGAGAGACATTGCTATGCCAGAGGACAAAACTGCGTCGGTGTCACTGGAGCCATCCCCTCTCCAGCTGCCAGGCAGGCGCATGCACCCTCTGGTACCAGCCACTCCACCGCTGGAGGGAGAGCAGTTCTCAGACTCAGAGAAATCGGATGCTCTGGCTGGTCAGTCATCTCCTCACGGAGATCTGAGCCCCATCCTCCCTGATGTGATTTCCCCAGGAACCACTGATACCCGATGCCGTGGGGTCCCCCCACCTGGTCGATCCCGCCTTTTGGCCATATTGGGGCCCCTGGAGCCCCTATGGGAGATGCCCTGGATCCGTCCATGAATCCTACCACACCTCTCTTACTCGGCACTCCCCAGATCCGACAGAGTACGAGGAGGAGGACAGAGACCCAGATTTGCAGGTACCGACAGGCTCATCTCTGGCTGAAGCCATCACTTCATCCTCACCCTCTCCGCCGGACGACCATAGGCAGTACCAGGAGCTGCTTCGGAGGAGGTCCAGGACTTCCTGCACCAGTTCCTGGCTATTCTGCAGCCTACAGGTCTGAGCAAGGTGGCGCATCTGGTTAACGAGGCCATCAGGGAGCTGGCCAGAGTGGTGTGGCATAACCCTGCCTCCTGCACCCCCACGCCTAAGAACGCCGAGAGAGGCTGTTTCGTCTCTGCCAAAGGGGCGGCATTTCTTTTCTCCCACCCAGCACCCAGCTCGCTGGTGCTACAGGCAGCTGTGAAGAGAGCAAAATTGCATCGTCCCAAACCCACCCCTGCTGATAAGGCCGTGACGAGGTTGGACCTGTTGGGAAGAAAGGTCCTTTCCCTGCAATTCTGTATCGCTAACGATTGGGGCTTGTTAGCGAATAGGAGTTTACCAATCACTCCAGTTTTAAGGACAAGCTTCCCCCTGATGACAGAGCCCAGGTCCAGCCTCCCTTAGAAGAGGGCAGGTTAGTGGCTAAGACTCCCTTCATGCTGTGGTGGACGCAGTGGATACTGCATCGAGAGGCCTCATGAGGAGTGTGTCTTGGCTCTGCCCTGGTAGCAAACGTGTGAGCAAAGAACAGTCCCTTGTAACACCCACTCAGAGGGTAAACGCGACCGGGGGAAGACTGGGCTCCTTGCAGCAAGAGCTTTCCTCCCCGTGGACAGATGGCAGCTAATGAGCAATCTGACTGCAGTCAGGATGTGCCACGTGACCCCGTTCGCCAGGCTTCATCTCGGCTGCCTACAAGCCGGGCTCCTGTCTGGCTACTCACCAGGCAGGGAGTGCATTGACACCAGGGCCATCGCCTCTCTTACCGGGCACTCGAACCCGGATTGAGCTAGGGTTGGCGTCCCCTTCGTCACTCTGCCCCCAGGGCCGCCATCGTAACCGACACATCCCTTATGGGTTGGGGAGCTCACTTGAACAGCCACTATAAACAGGGTCCCTGGACCCACATCGATCTACTGCAGCTGAGGGCAGTCCGCCTGGCAAGCGGGATCTTCTCCTGCTCATTCGATCTCTTCATGTCCATGTGATGTCACAATATCACCACAGTCTTTTACATAGACAGGGCGGAGCAAGATCTCTCCCCCTTTGCCTAGAAGCAGTCAGGCTTTGGAACGAGTGCATCAGAAACCGCATCACTATCCAAGCCACGTACCTTCTGGGTGTCCAAAACCCTTTAGCAGACAACCTGGGCAGATACTTCTCTGCAGCTCACGAGTGGGAGATGCACAGCTCTTCCCTGAGCGAGATAGTCACTCAGGGGGAACACCGCAATGGGATCTCTTCACATCCCAAATGAACAGGCTTTCCTTGTACTGCTCCACAGGAGCTGTGGGTCACGGCCCCCAGGGCAATGCTCTCCATTTGCCATGGACACACAATCCCAGAGGTGCCTTTCCCCTGTTCCCACAGGGTTTACGAGAGATCCGCCAGGACAGGGCCAGAGACATTCTCCTAGCACCCATCTGGCCAGGCAGTTTTGGTTTCCGGAGCTCCTGAGGATGTCGATCCATCCTCCTATCAGGATCTGCCCCTTCCCAGATTGCCTTCCTCAGCAAGGGGGCAGAACCAGACACCCAATCGAGACCCCGTCCACCTCATGGCCTGGTGTTTGGGTGGGGATCAGAACTAGAACACGCTTGCTCGGCACCCATCCAAGTTATTCTTATTCAAAGTAGGAAAGACTCAACTAGCACCTGCTACTTAGCTAAATGGAGACAATTTTCTACCTGGGCTCAGCATAAGGTGCTATCTCCAAATTCTGCAAGGATCCCAGTTGTTTTAGATCACCTCCTGTTTTGAAGAGCTCAGGTCTTTCCATTGGCTTGCTGCAGGTCCATCTTGCAGCAATCCGTGCCTTCCTTCCGCCAGAAGGTGGATAGTCCATCTTTACTCACCCTACAGCAGTGACATCCATGAAAGGCCTAGTTAGGATCTTTCTGCCAATCATCAAACCTACCCCTCAATGGGACCTCAATCTCGGCCTGTCACCACTCATCAGGCCACTGTTTGAATCCTTGGCAATATGCTCCATGGCCCACCTGTCCATGAACGTTGCATTCTTAGTGGCTATTCCCTCAGCCAGAAGGCTGAGCGAGAGGGGAGCCCTCATGGCAGACCCATCACACTGTTCATCACCAGGAAAAAATCTCTCTCCGTCTACATCCTAACGTCCTCCTCAAGGTTATTTCTGAATGCCATGTCAATCACACTATCCACTTACCTGTTTTCTTCCCGAAACCCCATTCCTCTGCCGAGGAGAGGAACCTTCGTTCCCTTGACTCAGACACGCCGTAGAGCTCTACCTGCAGAGGACCAAATCTATCAGCAGATCACCTAGGCTATTTCTTGCCATAGCAGAAAGGTTGCGAGGAGAAGCGAAATCCTCTCTGAGAATCTCCAGATGGATCTCTGGGTGCTACCAATTAGCACATATCCATCCAAAGGGCACGCTCCAGGAGAGCACAAGCTGCCTCCACAGCGTCGCTGCAGAAAGTACCATCGCTGGACACACGCAGAGCAGCTACCTGGAGTTCCATTCGCACATTCACAAAACATTACGTACTAGTTCAGGCCGTCGCTGTGGATACAGCAGTGGGACCTGTAGTACTTCAAGCATCTTTCTTGCTGGCACCCCTGCACCCCCCTCCCATCTGAATACTGCTTGTCAATCACCCACGCGTGGAATACACATAGGGACCAGCACTCGAAGAAGAAAGGGAAGTTACTTGTAACTGGGAGTTCTTCGAGGTGTGTGGTCCCTGTCTGTATTCCACTGTCCACCCTCCGTCCCCTCTGCTTCAGATCCTGCTGGATTCGTGGTACGAAGAGGAACTGGAGAGGCATCAGCCCACACTGCCTCTTATGCCCCAGTCTGGATCATGAGGAAAACGAGGAAAAGAGGCCAACGGACGCTGTTTGTTAGAGTTTCTGCACTCGGGTGCATGGCGCGCATGGGCACGCACGTGGAATACAGACAGGGACCACACGTCTCGAAGAACTCCCCGTTACAGATAAGTAACCTCCATTTGCCCATGCAGCCTGGATTCTGTCCCCTTGCACATGGTCATGTATGCAAAGACTGTGCTTCAATGCACGTGCACAACCGCAAACACAGAGCGTGGTTGGACGGTCACGTGGGACCTCAGGGAAGAGGACCTGGCTGCTATTTGCATAAGAGAAGCTGTTGGGGTGGCTGAGGCCGGTTGTGTCAGCTGCTGGGAAGTGCTGCTAGGGTAGGTCAGAGCCATAGCGAGCTGTGTGTTTGATTCATTGCACAGGACCTGGGCGCCGAAGAGGAGAGGCTGTTGCAGAGGAAATCCCAGCTACACGAGGCTGACTTGTCCCTGAGTGACATCCTGGGTCAGAAAAAGGTATTTTCCCAGCAGCCTGGTGTCAGCAGAGAGGAGCCGGGGCAGAGACAGTGCACCATGCGGCAAACCAGCTGCCTGCAGGGATCCATCAGAGCCATTGGGTCCCACCCTTGTTCACATGCACTTGGTGTCCAGAGACGGTGGCTGCTGCTAGGGCAAGGCAGGGTGTGGCTGGTGAGGTTAGAGTTACTGATGGGACCCAGGGGACGGGATCAGCACCCCGCAGCTCCACCACGGAGGGAGGATAAGGGAGGCTTGGAGTGTGGGTGGGAGACCTGGCTCCCAATATGGAGCAGCCTGAGTCGTGGATGGACCTGCCGTCTTTTGCTGGTCTCCTGCTAAACTCAGCCCTAGACCACATGCTTCTTGGGGCTCCTACTGTGTTTGCACATTGTTTGTCCTGGGACAGCTTCCAGCACTGGGAGAGAGGCCTTGGGACACGTGGGATTTGGAGAAAGCACCTGGCCAGGACTTGGCAGGGGCTTGAGTCTAATCTACACTCAAGAGTTTTGCCAGTCTAGCTATACTGGTTATACTGGTACTAGCTATACTGGTTATACTGGTACTAGCTATACTGGTTATACTGGTACTAGCTATACTGGCAACCCCCCCTCCTGGAGATGCAGTATACTGGAGAAAAGGGCCTTTGCTGGAGTAGCTTATTCCAGTTCAGTGAGCGAAGGGGCAATCCTGGCAAAAGCCCTTTTTTGCTGGTAGAATCGAGCCTACACCGGGACTTTTGCCAGCACAGCTATGGCATAAAAAACTCCCATCCTAAGTGACGTAGGTGGGCCGGCAAGTGTAAAACCTGGCCTGACATGTCATCTGTCGTGCCCACATACCATGGTGATGGGCCCCAGACAGGGCGAGCTCTTTTCCTGTATAATCTAGCCAGGCAGGTGGGGAGTTCCCTGTGGCGGGGGCAGCTTGGCCTCTTCCTGGGCCTATGTTCTTGCTTCTTAGTGGAGGGGTCTGATGGGCTCCAGCCCTCCCCAGGGCACCCACTTGGGGCCTGCAGGGTGGATCTATCATGTTGGCCCTGTCAGACCAAGACAGGAAGCTACAGAGCCCTAGGCCCATCGGGGTGAAGTTCTTGCTGAAGAACCCCAAGCGTTTGGCTCTGTCAGCAAGAGGGTCCTGTCTGAGCGCTGCTGTTGGGTTGCCAGGGGAAGGGAGAGCAACACTCGTGTGTGTCGCTGTCTGGGGGAGACCCGTCCCGCCTGGACTCCGCTCCCATTCGGCACCTGGGCCTGTGGGGACGCCGCAGTGGGCTCGGCCTGTGGCGAGGCGAAGGGCCTGGGTGGCAGGGCAGGGAGATGGACACGTGCCTTTCCTGACACCTTTCCCCCCCTCTGCTCCCAGCGCGCGGTCCAGGACCTGGAGTTGCTGCGTGGGGCCCTGGAGAGGAGCCGGAAGGAGGCGGAGACGCTGGAGTCCTGCCTGAAGGAGACTCGGAGCAAAGCGGATGAAGCCAGGTACCTGGGGTGAGGTTGGGCACACAGGGACCTTGGCAGGCCAACGCTGGACGGGGGGTGGGGGAGTCGTCTTGCAAATATGGGCCTGCTCTCACTGAAGCCAATAGCAAAATGCCTGTCGAGATCAGTGGGAGCAGGAGCAGGTCCAAGAACCTCTCACTCCTAGCCAGTTAGTGACACAGGCACTTTGCCCAGCGGAGGGCTGGCCTGGCAGTGTGCTGGGCGAACCTGGGGGCCACCTCTGGCTGGCACTCACTGGAGCAGATGGCAGCCACCCCGTGGCACATGGAGGCCGGATGGCCCTGTAGGCTAAGCTCCCTCGTGATCTCAGCAGCCCTTGCATAGACCCAGAGGGAGCAGTGCATGCTGGGACCATTTGCCTCTGCACGCCGCACTTTCCTCTAGACCCTCAGCAAGCTGCCCGTCTCGAAGCGTGCCGCCTCTCTGAGGGTGTCGGTACCTTCTTCCCACAGGGCGGACCTGCTGCTGCTGCAGTACAGGCGGGACTCGTGCCTGCGGGAGCTGCTGGAGCTGGAGAAGGAGCTGAGCGTGCTGAGACGGCAGCGCTCCACCATGCACAGCACCCAGCTGGGGGCCTTCCAGGCTGAGGTGAGGGTGGGGGTCCCAGGGTGGCCAGTGGGTCAGATGGTTCCCGTGGGGGATTGCAGGAGCAGTGTCCACATTGCAGGTGGGAGGGGAAACAGGAGGCAAAGGCGAGAAGGTCAGAGAGATGGAGTAGGGAGGGGAGGGGGAAACCCCATTGCCCACTGCGGGGATAAGGGGATCTCTCACTGCACAGTCGGGAGGCCGTGCTGCTGGGTTTCCATGGGCCAGGAAGCAGCGCTGCGGGACACGGGGCTAGGTGATCCCATCCTCTGCTCATTTCCCAGGTCTCCTCACTAGCGGCTGAGCGGGAGGAGCTGAAGTCCCGTGTGCGTCACCTGGAGGGCAGCTTGTCCTTCCTGGAGTGCCAGGAGCTGGAGCGTCAGCTGAGCTGCTGCAAGGCAGAGTTGTTCTCTGAGCAGCGGGCAGCCAGAGCCAGGACCGAGGAGCTGCAGGAGGTAGGTGAGCTCCCCGGAGCTCCCGGCTGCTTCTGAAGCGCTGCTGTCTGGTGCCGCCTCCCAGACTCCACTGGAAGCAGGTGGTGTCTGCAGAGCAAAGGACCCCCATGTCGGGCTGGGTCCTTCCCCATCCTGTGTGCTGTGAATGAGATCTGGGATTCTCCAGGTGCGTCTATTTCCTCAGCAGCTGGGAGGGCCTCCCAGCCATATTATTTATTGTTTGTATTGCAGTCACACCTTGCAGCCCAGTCACGGCCCAGGACCCCCTGGTGCTAGGCGCTGCAGACACAGCACAGAGACAGAGTCCCTGCCTCAAAGAGCTCATACTGTAAATAGTTCTCTTGTCCCCCAACCACACAGGAGAGGTTCCCTTGGAGGCAGCGTCTCGTGGCTGAGGTATAACTCACGGCAGAGCCCAATGTCTCTCCCCACCCCAAGACGGTCTGGTGGGAATGACCTGGACACTGTCATCGCTGTGAGTGGGGGGTTGCCCCCTGTCTGAACAGCAGCTGTGTGACGCACTCCTGCCCGGCCCTGGGCTAGCTTGCGGTGTGAATTGTGTGCGTTCTTTCGGCTGCAGTGCCTGGAGGAAGCTCAGAACAAGCTGGAGGAGAGGACGGCAGAGGGGACGGAGCTGCAGGAGGAGACCACGCGACTGAGACTGCAGCTCAGGGAGCTGGAGAGGGTGAGGGAAGCCCAGGTTCAGGTCAGATGGTTTCCACATGGGGAGGGAGGGGAGCAGGAGCAATGGAAGGTGGGAGGTTTGCTTGGTAGGTTTAAGAAACTGTCCCCCTTTGTATGCCACACCCCTCGCCCACTTCCAATAGAGAGGGGTGTGTACGCACTCACACACACGGGTACCCAGGGCTGCCCCTGGTCCCAGTGCAGGCCTGGTGGGAGTTGGGTGGCGAGACTGTTGGGGCATGAACAGGGCCGGCTCCAGGGTTTTTGCCGCCCCAAGCAGCAAAAAGAAAAAGGAAAAAAAAAGAAAAAAAGCCGCGATCGCGATCTGCTCTACCGCTGCCGCTTCAGTCTTCAGCGGCAATTCGGCGGCTGGTCCTTCGCTCCAAGAGGGAGCGAGGGACCCGCTGCGGAAGACCCGGACCTGCCGCCCCTCTCGGTTGGCCGCCCCAAGCACCTGGTTGCTGGGCTGGTGCCTGGAGCCGGCCCTGGGCATGAAGAATAACGGGGTGAAGGCAGGCTGCCAGGAGACCTCTGCCAGCAGCATCTAGCCCCCGACGGGAGAGATGAGAACCCCATTGCTAGGGGGAGTCAGACTGGAGGTTCAAAGCCCTGCAGCCAGGGTCTGCCGATGTTTCCATAATGTGAAATACGCCTTGTGGGTATTCACCCACAAAAGCTTATGCTCCAATACATCTGTTAATCTATAAGGTGCCACAGGACTCTTTGTTGCTTTTTAATAGACAGAGTGTCTCCCGGACCCCGCCTCCCCTCCCACGGGGCATGGCCGGGACCCCGCCTCGCGTCCCACTGGTCACAGTAGCTGCAGCCAATGTGCAGTGGAGCTGTAAGAGGCAGGTGCTGATGGATCTTTAACTATCTCTAATGCACCAAGTGATTGGTCCTTTATGAAAACTGCTAAGCGCTTTGTCTCCTTTAGCTTTTCTCCTCCTCTCCTCCCACCCCTCTGTTCCATTCCTCCTTCTCCCCTTCGGCCCCTGCTGCCTGGTCCCCTGCTGCCCCATGCCATACTGCGTGGGTGCCTTGTTCCTGCCCCCCTGCCTCTCCTGCTGGGGGCTGGCAGTTCTGCCCCATTGGTGGTTCCTGGTGCCCAGGATGTAGCTGTGGCCCCTGGTAGAGCAGTTGGCCTGGCTCTTCCTCCTGGCAAAGGGGTCCTGGGCGCCTGAGGAAAGAGCTGGAAATGAGGAGACAAGGAGCCAGCGCCGTGTGACTAGGCAGATCTCCAGGTATCCTGGCGGGTGCTCCGTGCGGGACATGCAGGAGCAGTTGGGGAACTGCTGCCCTGGGGAATGCACTGGAGGGGACAATCGTGCCGTGGCACATGCAGAAGATGAACTCAGCTGTGCTCAGCCTCTTCCACCCCTTGTTTGAATGATGCTCTTACTCCCACCTCGTGCTTCTACAGACACCAGCAGCCCCCAGAGCCTCTTGGAGCCCGTGCCGGTTTGTGATGGTTACACAGAGCTCTCTGTTCCAGAAACAGGCAGCAGCTCTGAGTGGGCAGATCCGAGACCGCCGAGTGCGGGAGACGGAGCAGGAGCTGAGACGCTCTGCTCTGGAGAAGATCATGTCGGAGAAGGAGCTCGAGCTGGTGAGGCTGCGAGAGGTCGTCTGTGCCCTTATGGCTGAGAAGGAAGCGCAGCAACATGCTATGGAGAACCTGAGAGAAGAACATGACAGGCAGCTGGGGAAGATGCAGCAGGAGAAGGTACCAGCCTGAGCTGGGCGGGGGGCTTTCTGTGCATGAACGGGGGGTTCCCTCATCCCTTGTCTTCTCATTCCTTCTTTTTCTCCCCCGACCTAGCTGAATGGTTTTTATTCATAACGGTGCAGCTCCTGCCCCATGTCAGGGAGTGGAGCTGCTCAGTTTGGAATTTAAGGGAACGTCCGGGGGTCTTTGCACCAAATATGTGGCCCAGCTACTCTGGGCTGCTCTGTGTGGCCACCGGCAGGGGGCTTTGGGGCAGTTTGGGCCATTGGATTCCCTACTGTGCAGTTCCAGTGGCCATTGACCCCGCAGCCTCGGGATTCCTGGCCCCCGGCAGAGGTCACCAGCACGCAGCTCACCCATCCCCGGTGTCTGGGCCAAAAGTGGAGGAGGGGGAATTGGCTTCAGCCTGAGAGAAGTAAATATGAAACTTGCCTTCCTGTCGGTCAGTGGTTACCGGGAGGGGGACAATAAATCTTGATAGTTTCTGAAAGAAGGAGTCTGTGTGCGTGTTGCTACGTACACGCTGAGCAACAGTGTCAGAAAACTCCCCTTTTGGGTCACACATTCTTAAATTATATTATTTTGCAACCAACGTTTTAAAGGGGAGATAAAATGGAGGACTCCTGGATGATTGGGAAAAGGTGAATGTAGTGCCCATCTTTAAAAAAGCGAAGAAGGAGAATCCGGGGAACTACAGACCGGTCAGCCTCACCTCAGTCCCCAGAAAAATCATGGAGCAGGACTCCATTTTGAAGCACTTGGAGGAGAGGAAGGTGATCAGGAACAGTCAGCATGGATTTACCAAGGGCAAGTCATGCCTGACCAACCTGATTGCCTTCTATGATGAGATAACTGGCTCTGAGGATATGGGGAAAGCAGTGGACGTGATATATCTTGACTTTAGCAAAGCTTTTGATATGGTATCCCACAGTATTCTTGCCAGCAAGTTAAAAACGTCTGGATTGGATGAATGGACTATAAGGTGGATAGAAAGCTGGTTAGATCGTTGGGCTCAACGGGTAGTGATCAATGGCTCGATGTCTAGTTGGCAGCCAAGTGCCCCAGGGGTCAGTCCTGGTGCCGGTTTTGTTCAACATCTTCATTAATGATGTAGATGATGGGATGGATTGCACCCTCAGCAAGTTCGCAGATGACACTAAGCTTGGGGGAGAGGTAGATACACTGAAAGGTAGGGATAGGGTCCAGAGTGACCTAGACAAATGGGAAGATTGGGCCAAAAGAAATCTGATGAGGTTGAACAAAGACAAGTGCACTTAGGACAGAAGAATCCCAGGCACCGCTACAGGCTGGGGACCGACTGGCTATGTGGCAATTCTGCAGAAAAGGACCTGGGGATTACAGTGGACAAGAAGCTGGATATAAGTCAAGTGTGCCCTTGTTGCCAAGAAGGCTAACAGCATATTGGGCTGCATTAGTAGGAGTATTGCCAGCAGATCGAGGGAAGTGATTATTCCCCTCTATTCGACACTGGTGAGGCCACACCTGGAGTATTGAGTCCAGTTTTGGTCCCCCCCACTACAGAAAGGATGTGGACAAATTGGAGAGAGTCCAGCGGAGGGCAACAAAAATGATCAAGGGGCTGGGGCACATGACTTACAAGGAGAGGCTGAGGGAACTGGGGTTATTTAGTCTGCAGAAGAGAAGAGTGAGGGGGGATTTGATAGCAGCCTTCAACTACCTGAAGGGGGGATCCATTGAGGATGGAGCTTGGCTGTTCTCAGTGGTGGCAGATGACAGAACAAGGAGTAATGGTCTCAAGTTGCAGTGGGGGAGGTTTAGGTTGGATATTAGGAAAAACTATTTCACTAGGAGGGTGGTGAAGCACTGGAATGGGTTACCTAGGGAGGTGGTGGAACCTCCATCCTTAGAGGTTTTTAAGGCCCAGCTTGACAAAGCCCTGGCTGGGATGATTTAGTTGGGGATTGGTCCTGCTTTGAGCAGGGGGGTTGACTAGATGACCTCCTGAAGTCTCTTCCAACCCTAATCTTCTATGAGTCTATGACTTGTCTACATTGGAAAGCTAATTTGGAGTAAGGGGGGTGAATTGAAAGTGCAGTGGCTATTCTGGAATAACGCCATGTGTGGGTGAGCCGTAAAAGACCCAGAAAAAAACCAACCCCTATTATTGACTTCTGATAAGTCAGTTAGGAACAGGTTGGCATGTACAGTCTGATTGGCTGCTGTACCAGGATAAAGTAGTTGGATCTCTGTTCTGATTGGTCTAGTCAGTGTTCAACGTCTCCAAGAAAATAATGTGCTGATGCATCACATGACGCCTTTCAGTTACTCATGGACCAGAATTTTCTTCATGCTTGTAGCAATAAGAATGAAAAAGGGGGTCTGGGTATATTGAACTGTATATACACAAATTTAAGGAGGATGGGAAGTGAGATGAGACAGTAGTTTTATTGGACAGCTCTGAAAATGGCTAAAAGAGGCATCATGAAATGTCCTTGTTTATTGACTCAATAATTTCTATATCAAACGTGCCCAGTTTACCAGTCAAATTATTTTTCTCGCTGCCCAACCTGCAACATTAACGGGGGATCTGCAAGTCGAGCTGGGCTTTTTTCTTCTCACACATCATCGCCTGCACTAACGGTCACTGATGATGGCCCTGAAAACACCTGTGTAGCCCCACAGTCTTTCAGCAAGGCCCGCTGACACCTGGTGAGCCCCATTGCTTCCCGTGGGTTTACTCCAGGGTAGCTGACTGGAACTCGGTAGCAACTGTATTGATGGCACACGAGAAAGAACGGCACTCGCTGTTGGAGAAACGCAGAGATCCCTTCTTTTCAGCCTTCACTGGAATGCAGCCACCTCTGGAATGGACGCAGCTGCTGTTTTCCAGGGCACAGCCATGCTGCATAGCAGTTTAAAGGTTCTCCTGCCTTGGATCCCGTAAAGGGACAGGGCAGTAGCTTGGGTGGGAGGAACGTAATGACCTGAAGTGGAGTCTAGCCAGGACTCTGAGGCTAAGGATTCTTGCCAACCCTGTGGACTCTGTGGCTGTGCGGTTATGGGGCTCTGGGCATCGGCAGGAGGGAACGTGGGGGCTGGCTGGATTGCGGGGTGTGCAGTGTGCCTAGGTGCTGTTTTCTGTGCTGTAGGAGCTGGAGTGGGCCCAGCAGAGGGAGGAGCTGCAGTGTCTGAAGCAGCAGGAGCTCCAGGAGGTTTGTATCACGCAGTCCCATGCTCACGTGCCATGTTCCCTCCAGGTGGGAGTGCAGCTGACATGGTGACTGTTCTTGGCATGTCCTCCAGCAAGCTGGCTTGTGCCGTGAGGAGTACCTGCAAAGTGCTGGGAGGACCTAGGTACATCACTCCCCTGTCTCTCTCACCAATAGCCTCCAGGCAGGCCCTCCCCACATGTCAGTGTCTCAGTGGTGTGAGTCGTGTGATGTGGCAGATGAGCTCATGCACTGGGTGACGTGTTGGATGTCGAATTGGCTGAATGGTCCCCTCTTTCTCTGACTTGTTCTCCTTTGGCCAGGCGCCTAGGTGGATTTGCGGTGGGGAGGCAGCATGGTCCTAGACAGAGCACCTGTTTGTGACCATAGCCATGTCCTCTCACTTTTCTGTGCCCCAGTTTCCCCACCTGTACAGTGGGGCAGGTGACGCATTCTGAGCTGCCTGGGTGAGGAGAGCTATTTAAGGGTGAAGCTGTGGTGTTGTCAGTACATTAAAAGCATTGCCAAGGAGGCCAGTCGTTCTCCATCGGGCACTGCCTGGGATCAGGGTCTTCCAGGCAGAGAGGAAGAGCCTCAAGGGCTCCTTGTCTCGTGTCTAAAGGCAGAGACTCCCCATTCTCATGTCTGTCTTCTCAGTTTGCAGAGAGTTTGGAGCAGGTGAAGGCCAGGGCCCTCCAGGATCAAGCTGCCTCCTTCCAGAAGGAAGTGGAGAATCTCACCAGGGTGATCGAGGTAACTGCTCCCCACAGGGCAGGGGGAGTGGGTGGGTCATGGTTTGAGGGAGCGCGAAATCTGACCCACCTGGATGTGTGTAATAGAGCCATGGATTCCAAGGCCAGAAGGAACCATTGTGATCATCTAGCCTGAGCTCCTGCAGAACCAAGACCCTTCAATTTTGGTAGTTACTGATCTTCTCAAAAAATTTCCCAGGATTTCTGGATTTTATTGATTTCCCCCCCCAAAAAATTTTTTGACTTTTGGGGGACCCGGGTATTTTTCTCAAGCGAAGCAGACAGGGCCACTCTGAAGCACCAGGCTCAGGAGTGTTACCCCCTCAAAACCAGACTCCAGACACCCCTACAATGGCTTGCCTATATTTGCAGCTGAATCCTCAGTTTGTGTGGTTTTGGTAGGTGAAAGGGGGTGGTCCATCCTAGCGGATTTACCAGGGGGTTTCTCTCCAACTTTTGGAGGACTCCCCAGAATAGACTAGGTCTGTTGACCCTTGGAAGGACTGGATACAGCCTTTCGCTCCAAGGACTGACACTCAGGCCGTAATTCTTTGAAAACAAAAATAACCTTTATTTAACACAACATATCCTAACACAGTAAATCTAAAACATATTTAAAGAAACAGAAACATAAGTTCTTACAATTTAAGACACATATTACAAAATAACAAACTCTGTTAGCACAGGTACACACTGAAGTACCCAAACTTGCAATATCTACAATTGGAAAATAGCTTTAAGTGGTTACATTCTATATGCGATGGCCAGTCACATATAGGATGCTGACAGCCAGTTCTTAAACATTAAAGACTATACAGATCAAAACATACATACCCAATTATCCAGCTTTATTATCTCAGACACACTCCTTCATACATTCTCGTTATTCTTAAATGAGAGCCATCGTGATTACTTCCCCACAGTCCTCTTTCCCTCTGCTCTGTCTAGGTCCTTCTGATCTGCCAGGACTGATGTTGTCACTACTACTGCTTCTGCCTTCAGTCTTCAGTGATTTCAGCTCTTATCTTTCAGATTCTGATTCTCCTAATGTTCACTCCAGTGCCTTCCACTCACACTCACTCAAGCCTGTCAGCTCTGTACCTTATATATAGATTTTGGCCTATTCTGATTGGTTATTTTACAACCCTAAGCATTCCCACCCAGTGGTGTAGCTAGGAGTGGAAGTTTGGGTGGGCCCCAACAGACCATGCTAGCTCAGCTTCTCCCCCGACGCCACGCCCTCTTCCTAGCCCTGGTGCCCCCAGACACAGGGCTTCACCTGCCAAGCTGGGCACGTGTATGGGTTAAGGACCCACCAGTGTGGGTAGCTGCTGGGGTAAAAGAGGTTTCCCCCCTTCGGGCTGAACATTCCCCACATTCCTTAGGGCAGAGGGGGGATAATATGCACTGGACACCCCCCCCCCTTCAGTTGAGCAGAATCCAAAGGCTACCCCACCTCGCAGGGCACCCAGTCAGGGAAACAGGTTACCTGAGCCTCACCATCTTTGGAAGAGAGAAAGTTTATCCAAAGTGGGAAGGGAAAACTGGGGTGGGGGGGGGGCAGAGGCCAAGGGCTGGAGTTGGGGGAAGGGGCAGGATCCAGGGGGGCACACGACATGGGTGAGGCAGCAGAAATGGGGGGCATAGCAGAGCCTGGAGCTAGGGGCACAGGGATGGGGCTGGGGTGCAGGAGGGATCGGGGGGGCCCCTCCAGCCAGTCCTTACTGCTCAGCAGGCACCAGCAGATGAGGCTGCCTGGGGCGCACAGGCTGTCCATGTGGCAAAGGGGGGCACTGCCAGGGCTCGAGCTCTGCCCACCCCTCCTGACCCCGGCTTGGTATCCTTCCGCCCGGCTGACCGCGCCTCCCTTTCCTGCCAGCGTTGCTGTGTCCGTGCGTCCTGCACCGTGTGCAGCTGCCCTTGCCCAGCCCAGCCATGCACCTGGGTGCCCGGCCCGGCCCTGCTCTGGCCCCAGCACTAGCCCCAGACCTGCCCCCACGAGGCACAGCCCCGGCCTGGGATGACTCCCCTCCTCCCAGCCTGTGGATTCAGGGGGCCCCAGCCCTGCCCGTGCTCCGTCCTGGATTTCAGGTGCCCGAGTGCTGCTCTGGGCCACTGTGGCAGCCCTACACCCCTGCTCAGATTTGGGTGGGCCCCTGTTCTCACCAATCAGGTTCAAGCCCACTATCTGTCAATCAAAGCTAGACCTGATTGAAGACCTGCGCCTTAGATGCTGGACCTGATTGAGAACCTGTGCTTAACTGGCAGTCCCCCCCACCCCCCTTCAGGTTTTGGAGGGCCCTTTGTCTCACCTCAGTCTGCCTGCTTGGCCAAATCTCTCCCAGACCTCCATTTTGGATTTCTCTGACTCTGACTGCTTGTGACCGCCATCTTGTCATTGCTAGTCACCTAAACCCACCCTCGTTAATTATTAAGCGTCTGTCATTTTAAACGTGTCAGTGTATCCTGACGCTATGATTCACTGTCACCCCCCTATTTTTATTATTTTACACAAGTTTAATTCTGATCTCTCCCTGCTTTAGCTCGTGGTGGCAGCCCAGCGCTCTTCGTGCTGAAAAATCTCCTGTATCAGAGGGGAGCAGTAGGCTGCATCCCATGAGTACTGGCCCCCTGCTGGACAGAGCACCCTCGTGCCCCCGCCCTGCCCTGCTGCCTGGTCTGTGCTGCAGGGCCAGAGACAGCAGTGGGCTCTGTCCAGCAGGGGAAGTGGACGGGGTTCTGTGCAGGTGGTCTCAGCTGCCAGGACCAGGCTCCGGCTCCCTGCCCATCTTTCTCCCCCACTGCACAGCAGCAGCAGCCACCAGCTGAGAGTTACCCTCCTCTGCGGGGGAGGCCAGCAGGAACTTGGCACTCAGGGAGTCAAGGCTGCACCCCATGAGGCCTGACGCCTGCCAGACAGAGCCTCCTCCTGACCTGACCTGGCCGTCTGCTTCCTCTGCACAGTGGGGAAGCGAGAGGGGCAGGGAGTCGGGTCTCAGCAGCCGAGGCCACCTGACTGCTGCGTCATGAGTACTCCCCTCCCTCTCCTTGCTTGGCCCCCAGGAATACCTAGCATCCCTCCCCCCCCCAGCCCACTGCCCTTTGTTTTCAGTTTTTACCCATTTTCACCCATTTGTTACATTTTGGACAAACACAGATACATTCCTGGGAAATTTATAAATACACAAGCAGAAAACAAAGGGCCTTTGCACAACATAGGCCAGAGAGCAGAGCCCTGCTAAGGAGCTGGGCGGGTCTCATCCCAGCCCATCCCGTGTCCCCATCTCTGCTGGCCTTTGCCCACGTGCCCCAGCTGTTCTAGGTCCCGGACTTTGCTCTGCCTGTGCCAGTCGTTTCCGTGGCAGCAGGCTGTGGTGAGCTCCCCAGAATAGCTAATAATGAAAGCGCTGCCCATCTCCAGTGTCCTCCGCCCTGGTAACCTCAAAGCTCTGTAGAAACCTGAGCGAACAAAGCCTCTAGTCCATGAGGTGGGTGAGTATTACTATCCCTTTGCTACAGATGGGGAAACTGAGTCAGGGAGCGGGACAGAGAGATGCCCGCAGGCACACAACAAGTCCAAGGCAGAGCTGGGACTAGAACTCACATCCTCTGATTCTCAGTCCTTTGTTCTAACTATCAGACAATGCTTTCTCCATGCTGAGGACCAGCAGCTGGCTGCCCGGGTGGGGGAAAGCAGAGATCCCTAATTCATGGCCAGGTGTTTGGTGTGATAAAAGCAGAAGGGCACTGGCCAGATCAGCTGTGTTTTCCACAAACAGTCCTTCCCTTTTCAAGTCCCGCACTGGGTCTGTATAATGGCTGGGTGCACGTGGCCGGACACAGTCGTGTGCACTGGGCTGAGGCGGGAATCGAGACTAGTTACCAAGCTGAGTCAGGAGCCAGGTCCCGAGCTCAAGCCGGGCTGGGGTTGAAGGCAGGAGCAAGTTGGGACGAAAGGCAAGTCTGGAGCAGCAGCAAGCCAGAGTGGCCACTGTCGCTCAGCTCCCGGGTTTAAATAGTTGGGGTGGACCAGTCAGGTGGCCACAGGGTTCCATTGCTCTGGCCTCATCGGGCAGGACGCCCTGCGGTGTCTAACCCTCCAGTCATTGTTAAGTGCTGCTTCTCACGGCTCCCAGTGGCAGTGAGAAGGGGTCGGTCACCCAAGACTCTGCCACCCTGGATTCCAGCCCCCCAGCTCCTTACAGTCCAGGTGGGGGCGCCCAGGGGCTGTGGGGACTGCAGCTCTGTTGTGGTCTTTTACAGACCTGGGCAATGCTGAACCTGGACATTGCCATGAAGCCCCCTGGGCGCGGCTGCAGCCAGGGCTTTCGAGAGTCAGGGGGTCTGGCTGAGTCATTGGCACAGCCCTGAGCAGTGAGGCGCTGCACTGACCCAGGGGAAGCTCCAGGGGGTGCTATGACACAGCTCCCATGGAGCACAGCCCTGGGAGAGCCCCCAACACGCTCTTCTCCCCCTGAAGCCACTGCTGAGCACCATGGCGTGAGGTGGGACAATGGTCCTATCTCCTCCGGACCCCTCCCTTTAGTACTGGCCCCGAGTACTAAACCCTGCAGAGGTGGCCAGAATTCCTGGGTGTGGGGGACTCATGGGGGTAGAAGGTCGTGGCCCTCCCATCCCTTCATCCCACGGAGAGCTGGATCTGGAGCAGAGGATCCAGAGAGCTGGACTTGGAGCAGAGGATCCAGCGGGCAGTGAATTCAATGGGCATCTCTTTACAATTCTGCCCAGGCCCGAGATGAAGAGGTTCGGAGACAGCGGGAGGCCATGCAGCGACAGAAGGAGTCTACCCAGCAGCTGGTCAGAGAGCTGAAGCAGGAAGCCAAGGAGATGGTACGGTCCATGAGGGAGCCTTGCAAAGGCGACTGACTGGCTCAGGGGGCTGGGGAGGCAGTGCGGAGCCTATTTCCTCTAGGGCACCAACGTCTGTCCAGCCCCCAAAAGTTGTTACCGTGCAGCTGTAGTTCGGGGACGGTCTGAAGTGAGCTGGGGTCGGGTGTCCATGCTTCAGGAACTGCCATCATGGTCAGGAAGCTGCTTAGAAACCTCTGCCTCACTGCTGGTGCTGGCTGGCATCTGGCCATCCGGGCAGTCTCACCGGGAAGGCTGTGGGTTGGCTAGGGCACGCAAATGGCTGGAATCCCCTTCTCTGCCCTAGAGGTGGTCTCTCCAGATCAGGGTTGAGCCCCTGCCTCAGGACTTGACTACATATGGAGTTATTCCAGAATAGCTCTCTGAATAGCCATGTGTGGATGCTCTTATTCCAGAATCAGAGTGCCTTGTTTCGAGGTCTCTAGGTCAACCCCCTGCTCAAAGCAGGACCAACCCCAACTAAATCATCCCAGCCAGGCTTTGTCATCTCATGGTCACTGCTGCCTAGGTTGCTACTCACTTCTACTTCTGTTGTGTATTTGGTTGTCGTGGTTTTTGTTCCTATGGCAACTGAGTTAGATTATTAGGGGATAGCCCAGCCAGCTTCGGCTGGTCAGGTCAGCTCCGTGTCTGTAAATAAATGGTAGCTTTGTTAGCTTGTTGCTCTCTGGCCTCAAGTGATTTCTTCCTAAACCAGCTGCCCCCAAGGATATAACAAGTGGCAACGAGGGTGGGATACCGGTGCTGCCCCAGCAACAGAAGGAAGTAGAAGTCAAGGTAAAGAACAAATAAACAAACAAACAAAAACTGCTTGTTGGCCCTGACTGTGAAACTGAAACTAAAACCATGGCTACTCTGACCGGGCCACTGGAAACTTTTGATGAGAGTATAATGCATTGGCATGTGTATACTGAGCGTTTTGAGCTTTTTGTTATTGCAAATGACATTACAGAAGCGAAGAAGGTGCCAATATTCTTAAGTGTCAAGCCTGAGACCAGATCTTACAGTGACATTGTGGAAATCCTGGGGTCCCATTTTTCCCCAAAACCACTGGTAATTGCTGAAAGATATAGGTTCCACAAAAGAGACCAAAAAGAAGATGAAACAGTTGTACAATTTGTAGCAATTTTAAAAAAGCTTGCAGAACACTGTGAATTTAAGGAGATGTTAAATGATGCCCTGCGTGACAGGTTAGTGTGTGGCCTGTACAGTGAAGCTATACGGAAGCGCCTACTGACAGAGGCTCAGCTTACCTTACAGAAGGCTGTTGATATTGCTGTCTCCATGGAACTGGCTACAAAGGAGGCGCAATACATCGGTGCATCCCCTAGGGTGCATAAGGTGTCACAAGAACCTACCCACAAAACTGTGCAGAGTCAGGAATGTTACCGCTGTGGTAAGCCGGGTCACCAGGTATCAGAATGCTGGTGTAAGGACCTGGTGTGTCGACACTTTGGCAAAAAGGCACACTTTGAGTGTGCCTGTAAACAAAAGAAAGAGAGGCCTGTGGTCTGGCCGACAAAAAGGGGAACCCTGCATACCCTAGAGCCGACCCAGGATGATCAAGGTGACACCTCATCACAAGAGGAAGTGCCACTGCATGTTTTGTCTTTGGCAGTGGGCTCACATGAATACTGGGTAACCCCGTTCTTGGATGGCAAACCTATACGCATGGAACAGGACAGCAAACCTATACGCATGGAACAGTGCAGCCGTCTCGCTGGACTCCGAGACTGTGTATAAAGAAAAGCTACAGCATCTTCTGCTTAAGGCAACAAAATCTGTTCTGAAGACGTATACGGGAGAAGCTGTGCCCATGTTGGGCACTATTGATGTTAAGGTGGAGCTCAATGGACAGGCTGCTAAATTGCCACTGTTTGTGGTGAGAGGTGATTACCCAGCCTTAATGGGTAGGTCTTGGCTTGGGAAGATTCAGCTGAACTGGGCAAAAGTGCACCGAATGACTAAAGAAGAAACCAGTCTAACCCCTATACTAAGGAAACATGCTGCTGTTTTTGGAGAGGATCTGGGAAGTATGAAGGGAATCACTGTGACATTGAACATTAAACCTGACAGTCCACCAAAATATCTGAAAGCCCGAACTGTGCCATATGCCATCAGGCCAAAAGTTGAAGCAGACCTGGAGCACCTGGTCATCAATGGAGTTCTAATACCAGTTACCCATAGCCCATGGGCCACTCCTATCGTTCCAATAGTGAAGAAAGACGGCTCCCTCCGGATTTGCGGTGATTTTAAAGTCACTGTCAACCCGGTGTTGTGTGCAGAGCAATACCCGCTTCCCCGCATTGATGACCTCTTCGCAGGCCTGGCTGGGGGACAAAAGTTCAGTAAGATTGATCTGAGTCAAGCGTATTTACAGATGCACATCAATGAAAAGTCTCAAGAGCTGTTGACGATTGTGACTCATAAGGGGCTTTATCGATACTGTCGCCTACCCTTTGGAATAACGTCTGCTCCCGCCCTCTTCTAGAGGGCTATGGACCAGATCTTGTGTGGCTTGCTAGGAGTCCAGTGCTATCTGGACGACATCCTGGTCACTGGAAGGAATGAAGAGGATCACTTAAAGAATTTAGAGGCTACTCTACAAAGACTGGAAGAGTATGGCCTACGAGTCCGCAAAGACCAGTTTGAATTCTTCCAAATATTCAACAGAGGGCTGGGACACATCATTGATGCTGCAGGTCTTCATAAGGCCTCTGCAAAAGTTAAGGCTATTGTGGAGGCTCCCCCCACCTCGAAATGTTAGCCAGCTGCGCTCATTTCTAGGACTACTGAACTATTATGGAAAGTTCATCTCACAGATAGCCACACTGCTAAAACCACTTCATGAACTCCTTGGGCAGAACAAGGCCTGGAAGTGGACTGAAGCCTGTGATGTTGCATTTAACAAAGCTAAGGATGCATTGCTAAATTCCGAAGTTCTAACGCACTTTGATCTATCCTTACCCCTACAATTGGCCTGCGATGTGTCCCCTTATGGAGTGGGAGCAGTCGTGTCACACATTATGCCTTCGGGAGAAGAGAGACCTATTGCTTTTGCTTCACACACTCTAAGCAAAGCAGAAACTAACTATGCCCAAATTGAACATGAGGCATTGGGAATCATTTTTGGAATTCGGAAGTTTCATCAGTACCTGTTTGGGCGGAAGTTTACTCTTCTCACAGACCATTGACCTCTGACGTCAATTTTTGGACCCTACACAGGCATTCCCCCATTAGCTGCTAGTCGTATGCAACATTGGGCATTGTTACTTTCAGCGCACACATATGAAATCAAATATTGGAAATCCACTCTGCATGGCAATGCAGATGGCCTCTCAAGGTTGCCTTTGCCAGTCAAACATCAAGATAGAGCCCAACAGGAAATCTTCTGCTTTGAACAGGTAGAGAATACACCCATCATGGCTACTCAGATAAAGAAGGCAACTCGCGTTGACCCAGTATTGTCCCAAGTTATGGACCTGGTGATGCATGGAAAATCTCGACAAACCTCTCTGGTCTCACCCGACCTTGTTACCTACATGTCCAGGAGGATGGAGTTATCAATCCAATCTGGTTGTTTGTTGTGGGGGAGACGTGTCATTATTCCACCACCACTGAGATCACAGATCTTAGAACAGCTACATTCCGGTCACTGTGGAATAGTGCGCATGAAGGAAATTGCACAAAGCTATTTCTGGTGCCCTGGATTGGACAGTGCTATTGAAGAGAAGGCAAAAGCTTGAATGTCATGTCAAGGTGTGAGGAATGCACCCCAGTGGGCACCCCTACACCCATGGGACTGGCCTGAAAACCCGTGGCAACGTATTCACGTTGACTTCGCTGGCCCCCTTGAAGGAAGCATGTTCTTGGTGGTAGTAGATGCCCATTCTAAATGGCCAAAAGTTTCTATAATGCAGTCCACTACTGCAGAGAGTACTATCAAAAAACTACGGGGACTCTTTAGTCGTTTCGGTCTGCCAGAACAACTTGTGAGCGACAACGGACTGCAGTTCGTCTCTCAGGAGTTTCAAAAGTTTATGAAGGCAAATGGGATACACCACATCACTTCAGCACCATATCATCCATCCACCAATGGATTAGCTGAAAAATTTGTGCAGACAATGAAACAAGCTTTGAAATCGGCACGGGGACAACACTCCATTCCAAAGCGTCTGGATACCTTCTTACTTTCCTACAGAAACACACCTCATGCTACTACCAAGGCATCCCTGGCTTTTCTAATGATGGGCCGACAGCTGCGCACTTGCTTTGATCTGCTGAAACCTTCTGAACCCCGACAAATTGTGCAACGTCAGCAGCAATATCAAGTCAGCAGACGGGCACCCAGAGCAAAAGACTGAACCTTTAGCTCGGGACAGCCAGTTTTGGCTCGGAATTATACTTCTGGAGCTAAATGGGTCCCTGCCATGATCATCACTCAAACAAGACCTGTTTCCTACACAGTCCGGACTGCAGAGAATCTCACCTCGCGGCGACATGTAGATCAGCTGTTGCCAGGTCATGCCAGTCCTCAGGACACATCTTCAGTTGAGTTGTCTGACTTCACCTCTTCTGGCGAGACACCTAATCAAGAATCATCTGTTCCTGACTGTTCTCCTCCATAACTGCCGGCGGCTGAGATATGCCTTTGCCCAGCATGAGCTGATACCACCTCCTCACCCGTTCGCGCTGCAAACCCTGAGCCCATTGTCAGGCCTGCACCCATGGTATTTTCGGGTGCAACAACACCAGAAGTTGGCCGTAATCCACCTAGAGACAAAGGTGCCACAGGACCCTCTGTTGCTTTTCACCTAGAGACAGAAGACCTCCTCAATGGCTGGATCTTTAGCTAGGGCGAACCCACGGTTATGGGGCAAAATAATCCCCAGGGTTTAGCCGGGAATGGAGGCAGTCTACCCTCCTTCTCTAGTCTAGTGTGTGTTTTATTTAGGGGATGTTCTTATTAAGGGGGGAGGAATATGTTGTGTATTTGGTTGTCGTGGTTTTTGTTCCTATGGCAACTGAGTTAGATTATTAGGGGATAGCCCAGCCAGCTTCGGCTGGTCAGGTCAGCTCCGTGTCTGTAAATAAATGGTAGCTTTGTTAGCTTGCTGCTCTCTGGCCTCAAGTGATTTCTTCCTAAACCGGCTGCCCCCAAGGATATAACAAGTTCCCCTACCAATTTCCCCCTGTTTGTAAGCAGCAGGTCAAGAGGAGCACGTGGCGTTTAATCCACTGGCATAAGCGCGTCCGCACATGGAGTTAGTCAGGCTTTAAAGTCACACCCTCCCTCAATCTGAATTAACGTTCAAGTTCCCCACCTAGGTGCTGGGGAAGGAAGCTTGCACTGCTGCCCATGCTCTAGCTGTCCCTGCGCTGGCATTTCCCCTGTCTCCATGGCTCTTAGGCCTCCTCCTGGGGCCAGTGCGTCTCAGACCAGACGCTCAGCACAGGACGGGCACCCCCAGGAGCAGCTAGCTCCGTTCTGCTTCCTGGTGGGGCGCTCACCCAGGTCCCTGCTGTGCATGACCCTAGGTTCAGAGTGCTCTGCTTCAAGAGCAAAGGAAGTGGGAGGCTGAGAAGAGGGAAGCGCTCCAGGTGCAGCGTGGGACGCTGGAAGAGCAGAGCCAGAGAGCGCATGCGCAGGCCCTGGACAAAGAGAAGAGGATGGTGTCAGTTTTGCAGAATAAAACCCTGGAGTACCAGAAGGTGGGTGTCTCCATAAACCTTCCTCCTCCCACGCAGAGACAGGCTGGCTACAGAAGTGGAGCCAGAGCTGCCAGGTTCTCTCCCCACTTGAACCAATGACTTGCTGTGTAGCCTTGGGCACATCACTGCACCAGCCTTGCCTTGCCTTCTGAGCTCTTTTGCATGTCTACACTCCCCACTTTCCTAGCATCTGAGCACCTCACCGTTTTTAGTGTAAACACCCCCACGGGGCAGGGCTATCTTCTCCATTAAGTGACTTGCCCAGGTCACACAGGAAGCCTGTGGAAGAGCAGGGATTCAAACCCACGTCTCTCAGGTCCCAGGCTAGCGCCTGAGCTGCTGGGCCATCCTTTCTCTGTGCTTGGGTGCCAGCACATGTTAATTGATTGTTAACTAACTCAGATGTGAAGGTTTGTTCCAGGACACAATTGTTTGATCCTGGTTGTGGTTCGCCCTAGGGCTCAGCATTGCATGAACCACCCCCGGCACCAAACCTTCGTGAAGAGTTGCTAGTTGCATTTACAGTCATGTGGGTTAACTCATGTTAATTTGCAATCAACGTGTTACCACACAACCAGCAACCCTTGTCTAGACAGGGCCTTTGCCTTGGTTTTCCCAGCAGTAAAATAGGGATAATAATACTTCACCCACCTCCCGGAAGTGCTTTGAGATCTTCTGCTGGATGGTGCTGTCAGTGCAAAGTGCTATCATATGTTTACATGGTGAACCAATGGTCTGGCTTGCTTCTGGTACCACAGTGTGCTGTGCTTTAGCAAACCTGTGCAGAGCCACATTGAAGGCAGAGGGTCCGAACCTCTCTTCCCATTTCTTTGTGGCAGAGGCTCTGACTTTTAAGACACTTCACAGAGCTAGGAAATTAAATGTTCCCCTGACTCTGCTGATCTGGCACAATCACCTTTTCCAGGGAGCTGGAAAGAGGTGCCATGGTGATGATTCTTTTTGAAAGAGCCTGTAGCATCAAAAAATGGCTGGCAAAATATTCTGCGATTTTCCAGTGGCTCCAGAGTGATGGGGAGGTACTGGCAGAGCTCATGGGTGCAGGATTACTACTGCTACTAATTTTGTGATGTATCCAGGGTACAATCCAGACCAGTGAGTAGCTGTGTCACTCCTGCCCTCTAACCTGGAGTGCCCTTTGCACTGCTTTGCTGCTGTAGCCTCCAGTCTGGCCTGCTCACAAACAGTCTCCAGCATGCAAGTCACTCCCAGCTACACCTTGGCTCTCACCAGCCTTGGTTATACTGCAGGGTGACCTCAACACACCCCTAGTCCTAGATTTCCCCCCAGAAACGTAGGTCCTATACTACCCAGTCCTCTCCTGCACAATACAAATTTATAAAGACCGTATTTCTTTAATAGGAATAATATGCACACTTTGTTGCCCCAAATGGAGTTTCCCTGACACTTCAATTTAAACTCACTGGTTTAGATAAAACAATAAAACAACTTTATTAACTACAAAGAGGGAGATTTTAAGTGAGTACAAGTCATGAGGCATAAAAGTCAGAAATAGTTACAAGAAAAATAAAGATAAAATGCAACTGATGCCTGATTTAACTGTTAAATTCAAAGCAAAGTTTTCTCACCACATGCTCTCAAGAGTCTTAGTGACCAAACTTCTGAGGCCAGGAGCCCTTCCTCTGTTTAATGGCTGCTTCCTTTGTCCCATCTCGTGCTGTGAATCAGTGGACAGAGAGAGAGGATGAAGGAGGGGTGCCTGGGAGTATCTGCCTCTTCTTTTTATAGTCCTGTTCCCGCTTTGAGAAGCATTTCCAGCTGGGAGCATGGCAACAGGCAGGCTGTGTGGACGGGAACTCCATGCTGTTTCTTTGCTAAGATGTAGATTTTTTTTGCTCCGCCCCCTTTCCTGCCAAAGAATGGCCACTTAGCAGCCTTGTTTACATCTGGCTGAGGCGACAGCTTGGGCTTTGTCTCTGAGGAACTGGTTTGGATACTCCCCAATCGTTTCTGGAAAACATACTTTTAGTCATGAAATCAAATGACGTTTATAACTTCACAGATCACACTGCTACGTGCATTTTGCCATGACATTACTGATCAGCAAATTATGGGTTTTCAGATGGTACTTCACAAGGCATATTTTGTACAAAGCTGTTTAGGGTGTGGACATGGGGGTATATTCTGTCGCAATGCAGGATTACTACTGCTACTAATTAGGGTTTATATTTGTAAATCAGTTTATAGACATAAACGAACCTGCTTGCTCAGACCCTGCTGTAGAGGTCAGTAGGGAAGTAGTATCATCCCCATTTTACAGATGAGAAACTGAGGCCCGAGCAGGAAAGTTGTTTGCTCAGCACCAGACAGTGGTCAGGAGCAGAATGGGGCCCAGAACCCAGCTTACCAGACCGCGCACCTCAGGAATCTGCGCTGAGCAAGGGCCGGTAGCTGATTCTTTGACATCACTTTATCTCCCACGTACTGTGCTGTGTTTCAGGCTAAACTGGCCTCCCTGCACTGTACGTGGAGTAGGCCGTGAGTGGCAACCGGCTTGTGGCAAAGCCAGTGTGTTGTGATGGGGCTTCCCGCAGGACAGAGTGTAAGCCAGCCTGAAGAGGGCTCACTGGGGAAAGGCAGAGGATGGGATGGCTGGAGTTACAGCAGGTTCCTCCTGGCTTGTGTTGCAGAGAATTCAGGAGCTGGAGCTCCACGGCCACTCGCTCCAGCGGGAGAAGCAGGAGGCGCTGGAAGAGCTGCGGACGTTGCTGCAGGAGGAGAAGATGGAGGCACTAAGGAGACTGCGCGAGGAGCTGGAGCAGGTGGGGATGGCTGCCAGGCCAGGGAGGGGGGAGTGAGGAGTTTAGGGGCTCATGGACATGGAGGAGGATTTGACCTGACTCCCCTGCAGGAGGGAAGCCACTGGCTCATCCCTCCCCATCCCCCGATTGACCCAGCCTGCTTGAACATGGATCGTTCAGTCCTAGCCCAGTGAGTCTGTGTCTTGAGTGTTGTGAATGGAGCTTCATCCCTGTCATGGAGGGTGGGGGAGTCAGGGCCCTGCACCCCCCACTTCCTGCGACTCACCGTGACTCTCAGCCAGCCAGTAAAACAGAAGGTTTATTAGACGACAGGAACACAGTCCAAAACAGCTTGTATGTTCAGAAAACAGGACCCCCTCACTCAGGTCCATCTTCCGGGGGGGGGGTAGGGAGCCTAGACCCCGGTTCTGGCCTCCTTCTTGTTTCCCCAGCCAGCTCCAAACTGAAAACCTCCTCCAGCCCCTCCTCTGGCCTTTGTCTCTTTCCCGGGCCAGGCGGTCACTGATTTCTGTGTTCTCCAACACCTTTAGTTGCCAACTTACAGGGGAGGGGCCCAGGCCATCAGTTGCCAGGAGACAGGGTGTTGGCCATTCTCTGTGCAGACAGCATCACACCTGCCCTCTAGGGCTCTGCAACAATCACACCTCCTTATCCCACCACCTAGATACTTACAAAATGCATAGGGGAAACTGAGGCACCCACACGGTATTCAGAGAAAACATTGAGAACATTCCCACTTCGTCACAATCCCCTACTAAGCAACTGGCTGTAATGGGCCCTCCCAGCAGGTAGAAACAAACTCACATTACCTGCACTGCAGGAAAGGGAAGCTGCAGCTACATGTGCCGCACAGCCGGGAGCCTTGGGGGCTGTAGCAATGCAGATATTCTGCTGGGATCGGAGCTAGGAGTCCTGCGATTGCAGCAATCCAGGTGTGCCGCAGTGCTTGGAGCTGGGAGTCCTGGGAGAACAGAAATTTCCTTCCCAGTGCATTGTTGCTAAACCCTCTGTTTTTGTGTCCCTCGCCCTAGGAGAGGGCTCGTGAGAGTGACCAGCTGAGAGCGAGGCTGCAGCAGCTGGAGGAGGAGCAGAGCCACTTACGGGCTGAGCAGAACGAAATGTCCTTCCGGGAGCGGGAGGCGCAGTCCCAAGCCGAGCGCGCTGAGCGCTCCCTGACCAGGGAGATCGGCTTGGCATGCCAACGCCTCCAGGACCTGCTTCCCGAGAGAGGCAGGGGGCTGATGGCTCATGGGTGAGGCCCTTTAACCTCTTGAATGCGGCATGGTTTTTAATGCCTTTGGAGGCCAAAACCCTGCCATCTTGCCCAGCGCTGACCAATGGCAAGCAGGCTCAGCTGCAGTTGTTCTGCTCCTCCTGGGAAATTCACCTTTGGGCAGAAGCCAGCCTAGGCTTCCGTGGTGCCTAGGCCTTAGGCTGGCCCTCTGCCCAGGGTGGGTTTCACCCGCTGTGTCCTGAAGGTCATTGTCTTAGGGCTGGATCCACGCCCCCTGCTGAGAACAGCTGGTGTTTCCACTGCCCCCCCGGGGGGATGGAAGCTTTCGTTGCCACCAGGCCTTCTGTAGGAGCATCCCCACCTGAAGCTGCAGTGGAGAGCATGCCCTGAACCAATGCGCACCCCACCCCCTGGCTGCCCCTTTCCCTGCCAGTGTCTGCTGCTGCCTGTGGGCCCCCAGCTCTCCCCACAGCGGGATCACCAATATCACACTATAACCTCATGGTTTCCTGGGGCTCCCCCTCCCCCTGTCTGTCTTATACTTGGGTGGTCCCCACCCCAAAGAGCTTGCAATCAGTTTGTGCTGGGTTTGTATGGTGCTTAGCACAGTGAGGTCCTGCTCCGTGGCTGGGGCTCCTGGGCGTGACGGCAGGACAGATGATAACAGTCCCCAGAGCGACAAGGAGGGACAGGTAGGAGCCTTTACTGGGCCAACGTCTCTTGGTGAGTGAGACACGTTCATTGCCTTTTGCTGGAGCATCAGGAAGTTGGTCCAGTGAAAGCTCTCACCTCCCCCACCTTGTGTCTAATATCCTGGGACTGACACGGCTACAACTACTTGGCCTACGATAATCAGCCGAGGCCGCCTGATTCATGAGCCGCTGCGGGGGCTTCCGGTAGGTCCACAAATTCCAGGGCTGGTGCCTACATCTTCCAGTGGGGCTGCCGCGTATGAGCTGCTGTGCCATGAGTAGATGCCAGACGCCTGGGAGGAGAACGTTGTTTGAATCTGTCTGTCTAGGGGGTCCATCCCCGTGGTATCTGGGCACTTCACCATCTTCAGTGTATTTATCCTCCTAGCCTTCCTGTGTACTAAGGCAGGGCTGCTCTCATTGCACAGAGGGAACTGAGCCAGAGACGCTGGCCAAGGTCACTCAGGGGCAGCACAGGGACTTCAATCCGGGTCTCCCCTAGGGAAGTTGATCTGACAGCGCCATTCCCAAGCAGGCTCTGCCCAGCGTGAGCACAGCTGGCAGTGCTGCCGGCATAGCCCCTCCTGGCACAGTGCTGGGCTCTGCTCCCCTCTAGTATCTAGTAGTCCATGGACAGAGATTCACCAGGCTGCAGCAGATGCCGAGTCCTTGAGCTCAGGCAGTAGAAGCGCACGCTGTGAGATCCCGAGATGTGGGTCAGTCCCACACTGTGGAGGCCCAGACGGGTTACGTGGGTGTTCTCGTCCCAAACCGCTGCTTGTTTCCTGCAGGAGCCCATCTCCCCTCTCGGCCAGCCACGCACTCCAGCTCCTGCATACAGCGACCGAGGACACCCAGCGCTACCTCGGAGCCTTGCAGCAGGAGCTGGAAGCTCAGAAACGCACCGTGCTTCACTTCCAGGAGGAGAAGGTGATTCGAGAGAAGTGGGGGGGAGAGATCATTTCATTTCCCACAAAGCCAAATGCCGTGGGGGGCTTTCAAAGGGGCTGGGTAGATTGCTGACCTTGGCGGTTCTGCTGGCCAAGACGAGGGGCCTCATGCTTCAGGGCAGAAGCTGCTAGCCATAGAGGCAGGAGCAGTGTTCCCCTCTAGGGGCAGTACATTTGGCCAGATGCATTGTGGGCTTTTCCTTTTCCTTTTCCTTTTGCTGATGCATTAGGAAGTGGCCAGTGCCTGAGGCAGGATGTGGATCTAGATGGCGCCCTGGCCTGACTCAAGGCTGTTAGAGCCTGTGTCTCTCGTGTCCATTTAGTATGTACGCTCCTCAGGACAGGACTTGTCTTACTCTGTGTCTATGCAGCGCCCAGCACAACAGGGCTGTGATCTCAGCTGGAGAGGGCGCTGCTGGAATAATAGAAAGCCAACAATGCCCCGGAGTTACTGCCAGCCTGGGGCCACCAGCAGCTGCCGGCCTCATGCCCTGGGCCCTGCCTCTCTGGCAAGCTGTGACTCGATTCTGAGGAGGACAAGCTCCTTGGCACAGTGCAGTGGTGGGGGCAGCAGCGTCCCTGAAATCCAGACATGGAGGGCTCCATGGAGTTGAATATGCCGTGCGCTTGGCACAGATCCCTGTGCCATATGGATTGCAACGGTCCATTTGTCCCCTCCTAAATGCACGATGTGAAACAGACGAGATCTGGCGCCCGGTGTCACCGCAGGGACCAGCCCCAGTGCTTCTAGTGCTGAGCAGACAGCTGCCCACAGGAAAGGGAGAGGAGGGTGGACAACCTGGCGGAGGAGAGAAGCCGTTAAAGGTGCCTTTGTGGCCAACCATAGCACCACCCCTGTGCTACATCAGTGTATGGGCAGCGGGTGGCCATCAAGGGGGTGTGACTTCACCCTGACAGCAGCGAGTCCCTTCTACCTGCAGGAGTGGGAGCTGAGGCAGCAGCGAGAGCAGCTTCACTTGGAGAGCAAGGAAGCCCTGGAGGCCCTGAAGGAGCGGCTGATCCAAGTACGTCCTTCTGGGAGCCTGGCACGGCTCTGCCCTGGGGGGCATTCCTCCCACTCCCCCGTCCCGTGAGGCTGAGCTGCACCCAGCACTCTTCAGCCTGGGCTCCCGCTAGAGCTCAGCAGGGATTGTGCCTGATGCTTCACACCACCAAGAGAGATGCTGAGACTGGGCCGGGTAGCAAAGCCCAGCCTTTCGCTGCTGGAGACCTGGGGCTGGATTCCCAGATCCTGCTGCTTCCAGAGCGTGAGGAAGGGTGTGGACCCTAAGTGGTCTCCCCTCCAGACTCTCACCTCTGCCCCCAGGCAGCCACCTTCATCTCCCCACCCCGCCCCCAGGATCTCTGCTGCAGCCCTCTGGGTTGCCTCTCCCACCCATAAGGACGTTCGTTCTGGTGGCTCTGTGTGGCTGAGAAGGGAAAGGCTGGAGTACAGGGACAGGCCATTCAGACTGGGTCAGTGGAGGGGAGGTCTCTAGCACTTTTCCTAGTCATGGGCTGCCAGGATCGCAGCTTCCATCCGGCCACGCCTCCCCCCGGGATTGACGGCTTCTCCGATAAGACCAAGATTAGCCTGGATCTGAACCGCCCTCCCCAGACCTTCAGATCTGGGTCCAAGCACTGCAGCAGCCTGTGTCTAGCTTCCTTCATGAGTGAGAGACATGATGAGTCCCCCACCCGTCGGTTCCTCTGGCCCAGGGCGGGTGGGGAGGACAACGGGCATGTGAGGCCTGGGACCAGCTGTGCTGACTGGCCTCGTCCTGCAGGAGCATCTCCAGGAGATCGCCAGCCTGCAGCGCAGTCAGCTGAAGGAGGCCGGGGGTGGGGAGCAGCAGATGTTGCGCCAGCAGCTGCGGGAGAAGGACAACGAGCTGCGGGCCATCCAGAGGAGCATGGCCCACTGGAAAGACCAGACCACCTGCAAGCTGGCCCGCAAGTTTGAGGAGGAGCTGAATGCGGAGCTGGAGACGTGAGTGAATAGCTGGGGAGGGAGGGAAGAGAGATCCCACAGGCAGTGTTAGGGGCCCCAGCCCCGCCAGCAGCCAGGCCTCTGCGCCTCATTGGGGCTTCGAAGTGCAGGGCTCTAGCCCACATCTCCAGCTTCCTCGAGCAAGCCCAGAAATGGAGGGTGGCAGCGTGTCCCCAGTGGCCAAGGGCTAACGGGGCAGGAGATGTGAGAGCTGCTGTGGACCCTCGGGTGAATCCCCGATGTCCCTTCCACACCCAGAGTGACGCGCTGCAGGAAAAGTGCCGCTTCGGTGGGGGTGCCTGGCGGGTGGCACCCACGTTTGTGCTGGGCCCAGCTCCCCTGTAAAGCAGGGAGAGTAAACTCGCCCCCTTGGCATAGCACTCTGGGGCTGGGCTGAGTGCTCACAAATCAATCAGGGATGCAAGAGGGCATCAAAACTAGTCCCCCCTCTGCCCGGCTGGGCAATGGCTGGAGGCCGGTGCCACACTGCGAGGGACTCTGGGGGCTCACACTGTGGGAGGAGTGAGGGGTTGGCCTGCCCCAGCTGGAACCAGTGGAGGGTTTAACGGTTGACATCAGCAGGAGCTGAGTTAGGCCAATGCTCCTCCCTGGAGTAAGTCAGGGAGGAGACAGGTGGGTGGCTGGGGCCTGCTTCCGGGGTCAGCGAAAGCGAGAGCAGCCCGGTGCTCGGCCCGGAGACCGAGCGAGGCCCTTGCTTGCTGGGCACCGCTGGGTGTCAGGGAAACCGAGTGACAGCCTGGGGTGCAGCTGGAGCTGGCTGCTGGGGGTGGCTGAGGCAGCACAAGGCGCTGGGGGAGGTATTTCACTCTCCGGTGCCCATTCAGGCCTAGACTGTCTGCTGACGTGCTGACAGCCCAGTGACCGGGGCTGAGACCCCTCAAACTCGGTTCACCCAGCCTCTGAACAGCTCCCTGGTGGTAACAGTTTTTGGCCGCTACCATCCTGGCCCGGTTGACAGCAGTGACCACAAGGTCACCCAAGCCAGCTAGCCTCCCTCATTGCCACATGGTCCTGGGATCTCACTCCTCCCCTGGCACCCACGAGCCGCTGGCTTTCCCTGGCGCCAGTCTGTTCAGTGAAACGGCTGCTTCTCTCCCTGTAGCTGCAGCATGGAGTTTGTAAGGGAAAGGGAACCGCTGGCGTCGGCATGCGCAGAGCGCTGAGGCGCAGGGCATGCGCCGAGCACCCTGTGGGGGCCCATTGTCGGCAGTTCCCGTAGCGTGGACTGATAACAAAGTTACTAGACAATACACTAGCCTGGCTGGCAAATGGGATCCTGCCGCTATCGGCTCTGGGTGGTGGATCCATGTGGTTCACGGGGGATGAGCTGGGAGGCACCAAAGTCAATGGAGGGTTTGTCCCATTCTGGGGCACTCACCAATGCAATCCCAGGGTTAACCCTTTGAGCCCTGGCAGGTTTCTGGGGGATGGTACCTGGAAGCGGACAGGGCCTGCTGTCCTCTGCTCTAGGCCAGCTTGATGCCAGTGTCACTTGGTGGAACCCAGCAGGGGATCAGGCCCTGCGTACTTAGCACAGGGAGGTGGCTGGGGAGGGTGGGTCGCAGCTGGGAGCTGAGGTGAGAGTGTGAGATTCCTGCCCCCCCCCATTCCCCATGCTGCCCCAAGTCCTCCTGGAGCCCCGCGTGACCCCTCCCCAGTCCCACTGTCCTCTGAGAGCCAGCAACCAGGAGCTGGAACTGGAGTTTGCAGCCTTAGCTTTTCATCCACTGACACTTGTCTTTACTGTTAAAGTGGTGGCTGAGTTTGCCCCTCGGGGGCGGCTGTTACTCCGGGGATACCGTAGGAATGTTTGGGATGGGGAAGGGTCTGTGTGGGCCATTTGGGGCCCAGTCCCAGAACCAGTGGGGGGGTTTGCCATGCAGAGGGCTCTGGCCCTTGCTCCCATTCTCAGCTCGACTGTATCTGGAGAGAGCCTCCACAGCTCTCCGCTGCCCTTCCCGAGTCTCAGCAGCGTATCCCCTCCGATCGCCAGTCACCCCGCACTGTGCATATTGCAGCAGGACCCCACCGTGGAGGGAGGGGGAGTCGCCCTCGAGGAGAGACTAGGTTGCCTTTCCTTCCCGTGCCATCTGCCCATGAGGGAATGTGATCTCCCCCCACAGGCGCTTCTCCTGGGACAGCCCCAGGGGCCTTCGCAGGAGTGTGGAGAGACTGGACGCAGAAATCGGGCGGCTTGCCACGGTAAAGGAGAAACACTCGCCTCTGGCTAAAGCGAGGACAGTGACAGGGCCCCGGCTGGGTCAGGGAACCTCTCTGCTTGGGTCAGTCTCACCGGGAGGGCACACGGCAGCTCTTCCTCGGCTTGCCAGGCGTGGGACGCTCCCAGCCATGTGCTGGGTTGAGCAGGGGATTGTAATGGACAAGGCAGCCTCTCCGGGAGATAATGGTCCAGGAGGCTAGAATCCAGCCCTGGTGCAGAGTAGTGTCCGTGTTAGTAGCTGATAGGTGCCATAAGCTGCAGGGCTATTCCAGTGGCCCTAATCTCTCCCAGGCACCTTACGTGTCCTGCAGCCATGCCCCCTAATGCTGTGCCCCTGGAGAGCTCACGGGCCAAGCAGAGGCACCAGGGCTGGCACTTGGACATGGTGGTGGTGCTTCAAGAAGCTGCACTCCCCCCTCGGAGACAGCTCTAACCCACTCCCAGCTGCAGGGGGCCAGGGCAGGAGGCCTGTGCGGCTGGAGGCGCTGTGCGGAGGTCTGTGCGGCTGGAGGCCTGTGTGGAGGCCTGTGTGGCTGGAGGCCTGTGCAGCTGGAGGTGCTGTGCGGAGGCCTGTGCGGCTGGAGGCACTGTGTGGCTGGAGGCGCTGTGCGGAGGCCTGTGCGGCTGGAGGCGCTGTCTCTCACATGAACTGACCCCTTATGCTCCATGAGGATCCCATGCCCCCCCCCCCCCTTGGTGTATTTGAGTCCTGAGCCCCAGTGTCCTGGCCCTATCCAAGCTCAGGTAGCTCCATTCTTCCCCTCCCCCAGTGCCCCCGCACTCTCAGTTGGACACATTCTACTTCATCTCTTGGTAGTGTGGCCGTGTGCTGTTAACCGGTGCCCTGTTCCACCCCAGAGATGGCTTCATTTCAGGGTTCCCAAACTTCTCCTGCCTTGTGGGAGTGTTATGGTGCTTAACTAATTAGGGTTTGTCAGACCCTACTGTGCTGTGACCCTGCACTAACAGCACGCAGCCCTGGTATCGTGTGTCTCACCCAGATGTCTCTCAGCACAGTGGGGAAACTGAGGCTCACTGCGCTGATTTATCTGTGGTCACCCGACAAGCCTGTGGCAGTCAGGAACAGAACCCAGATCTCCTGGCCTAGTTCCAGGCTCTGGCCCCCTGACTGTGCACCTCCCCAGTGGCCAGGTGGGAGCAGCCTTGGTGTCTCCGGGGCCTATGTGCTGGGCCTATGTGCCTCCAGCTGTGCTCAGCGTGTTCTGACCCCCGGCTGAAGCTTTCTCCTTTTTCTTGCCCACAGGACCGGAGCGAGCACACCCATCTCTGCCCCACCTCCTCCTCCTCCACCCCACTCGGGCAGCACGGCTTTGTGTCCTCAAAGCTCCTGCGCCAGCTGCAGGGCCGCGTGAGGGAGCTGCGGGCAGAGAACGCCCTCTACCGCGGGGGCAGCCTGGAGGACCTCGCCGCCCTGCGGGCAGAGCCAGGCCAGACGGGCAGAGACAAGGTAATGGGGCCGGTGCTCCCCGCAGCCTGGCCTGAGGGACTAGCCGCGAGCTGCAGGCTGTGACTGCCGAGTTCGGCTGCCCAGGCTCACTGCAGCCATGTGCTGGGTTCAGCGGCCCAATCCTCAAAGGTATTGAGTTGTCTACCGCCCCATTGAAAGCCATTTAGGTGCCTAAATACCTTTTGAGGACCAGGGCTGAGTGTCTCTAAGCTCCCACTCCTTCCCTGTCACTGTGGCTTTCCTCAAACCCTCCCCCTGCCCCCGTGTCCTCGTCCCCACCCACTTCCGGATTGTCTCCCACACTCCCAACCAAATCGCTTTCCTCCTTCCCCCTCCCTCCGGAAGTTGTCTCTTGGGCTCCACCTGCCACAGGCTGGGAGACCTTCTCACCGAGCTGTGTCAAGCTGCACGGGTGGGAAGGAGCTAAATTGTTCGGAGCCCAGCTTGCGTGATTTTTCTCTTTTCCCTGTTCCAGAGGCTCCTGACAGCAGCTCTCTCTTTCCCACAGTTCCATGGGGCGAGCTGCAGGAAATAGCGCGTGTAGGAAGTGGGGAACATGAAGCTGGAGCAGGTGGAAGATTCGTCTTCTGTGGACAGACAGTGGGTGGTGGAGGCCTGGCTATGGCAGGGGTGGAGTCACTCTCGACGTCGAGGGTATCCAGCAGCGCATTTGCTGCGCCCGGGAGTGAGGAAAGAAGCCGATCACATGAGCTTGAGAAGAACCCAGGACGTTCTCCGCTGAGCAACTTGTGTGGACGCGACCCCGTCACGAACTCTGGGCTGCTCTTCATGCTCCTGGGCTCAGTTTCCTGCTTGGTGAAGCCAAGGCCCTTGTTCCCTTCCGATCAGACCCGTCCAGTCAGTGGGTGAAGACGGGAGTGATCGGTCAGGGAGGGGATCTAGGGCACTACTGGAGCCAGGCAGTGACTGTTCAGGGCTGGGGCCAGTCCAATGAGCAAGTCCAGGCAAACACTGGAGCCCAAGTGGAAGAGTCTCCGCTGATGCCTCAAGGGGTTGATGCTGCGGGAGGCTGTGAGAGAAGGGGCAGAGAGGGTCTCATAGCCCCAGGAGTGGGGTGTGGAGTGATGTCTTTTCTGCTAGCAGAGGGAAGGTGGAGGAGCATTGCACCTCTGGGCTGAGCGTGGGTGGCTCTGGCAGCTACAGGGCAAAGAGTGCCCGTTGTGGCTGGGGGCAGCGGGTATTTGTATGTGTCTGAAGGATGCCTGGGCATCCTTTAAACCCTATCCTGGCTCCTGTGCCAAGCAGGAGGCACTTGATGCTAAGCTCTTTGGGGCAGGGACTGGCCCTTCCTCCCCGTTTGCACAAGGCAAGTGCTACCAGCATATGAATAATGATGTTAACTCAGCAATCTGTGGGTAATTACCAAGATGATGATGATAATCCCTAGGCCTTCTATAGCACTTTTCATCGGCAGATCTCAAAGCTCTTTAAAAAAGAGGTCAGCTTCATTATCCCCATTTTACGCATAGGGAAAGTGAGGTACGTAAAGATGAAGTGGCCTGCCCAAGGTCATCCAGCAGGCCAGTGGTAGAGCCAAGAATAGAGCCCAGGTCGCCTGGGGGGAGTGTGTGTCAAATATTCCAGAAGCACATGCCTGCCCCTCACCAGAGCAAGCCAAGAGGTCTGGGCACAGCTCTGGCTGGTTGGGCTGCAGCATCTGAAGATGGCTCAGGATTCTGCATCTTGTTTTCAGTGCTGGTTGCTATCTGTCTGGGTTCCAAGTAGCAGCAGAGCCATCTTTGCAATGCCACCTTGCAGTGCTTTGCCAGCTTTCAAAATGCAACTGGGGGCAGGTCTGTGTCAGAGTAGCCTAGATGTCAGGTATGAGGCCTGAGCGGAGCCAGTCTCTGGGCAGCCTAATGAGCGCGGCTGGCCTATAGCAGGCTGCCTGATTGGCTGCAGCCCCCGATTGGTGGGCAGCGTCAGCAGGCCAGCTGTTAAGCCCAGCACCAGTGGAGTTTGGGAGTTGCTCAAAGCATTTGCTCATGGATGTGCTAGCTCCTATACCTGCTTGTTTCCAATCCTACTTGTGCCTTGCCTCAGTCCAGGTCATCCAGCGCTGACCCTCAGCTCTGATTTCTAACTCCAGATCTTCCCCGGGCGCCTATTCTTGGCTACTGACTCCTGTTCCAACCACTAGGCCTGACTGCCCACCCCCCGGTCTCTGAGACTGGGCAGAGGGTGAGTTCCAGGGGCGGTCAGCACTGTGACATGGTCCCGCTAAGCTTGCTCGCTCCACCGCGGCAGTCTTTGTAGATGTGCTGCTACAGGCTAGCTTCATTCCCTACACCAGCATATTGTGGTTAAATGCCGATATGGGGATGCTAAAGTGGATGTTGATCAGGTTTTTTTGCCTCAGAGCTTCAACCCGTCTTTCAAAAGCCCAGTGTGTTAGTGGGAAAGGTAAGCCTTTAGCCTCCTCAGGGGGACCACAGCATTTGTAGGTTTGGCACATCCTGAAGCCTAGCAGACAGAGCACTCCCGATACCTTGCAAGCCATGGTTAACCCACTAGTCCTAGCCCCGCCGGATTGTGACATGAACATACCGGACCAGCACAATCACGACAGCTGTACCTCTTATTACCTACAGGGTGTTCCCAACTGCTGTCCCTTGCACTGGACCAGTGTATTGCACCCATGGCTGTAGATACTTTGTATATAAAAACAACATGGCACACTCGGAGCGCCTGGTTTTATATGTGTGGGGGGGAGGGGTTTTTGGGGGAGTGGGGTGGTAATTTGGTTGGGGTGTTTTAAGAGAAGCTTGTCAAGCAGGCCCCTCATGGCAGTGTTTGGAGCCAGGCTAACACTGCAGTAGCAGGGTGACGGTGGGGGAAAGAAAACATAAAACAAGGGGACCCCACAAATACTGGAGCTGTGTGACACCTTTGGCCAGAATAAATGTTTTATCCCCCACAAAATGCCTCCTAGTTGCATCAGTTTCTATTCACATCTAATAACATGCACAGTTCTGCAGGAGGCAAATTGAATTCATTAGTGTCAGACTGTAGGAGCTGACCAGGGAGCCTTGTTCCAAAATAATCCGCTTGCAATAGCGTCACCAGCAGAGAGACCCTACCAGAGGGGTAGTAGGATTGGAGCAGAGCCGTTTTCCATGATGCCAAGAGCTCAGGTCTAGATCTACAAAGGGACTTAGGCAGTCCTGAGATCCTCAACCCCCCTGCTCAGGTTCTACCTAATCCTGTAGTTGGCAAGTTTCCGCAGGCGCCTATGTGTCTAGTGGTGCACGTGCCCAGAGCCGCCAATGGCCTGACACCTCTGAGCCTTGGGATGCCCATGTTCCTTTGTGGAGCTAGTCCTCAGCACCCAACATGCACCTGCTGAGCAGAGCAATTCTGAAAAGGCCGGGCCTGATCACTGGAGAAGGGTGTGGGGCCAGGAGATTGGGCAGTTGGTCAGGAGTAGGGTTACCATACGTCCGGTTTTTCCCGGACATGTTCGGCTTTTTGGCAATCAAACCCCCGTCCGGGGGGAATTGCCAAAAAGCCGAACATGTCCGGGAAAAATACCGGCCGGGCACTTCCTCTCCCGCGGCTGCTCTGCTCCTCCCCTGACTCAGACTT
>NW_020665302.1:1655205-1693696 GCF_002925995.2 Terrapene triunguis
TGGGAGGGAGGAGGGGGAGTTAGGGCGGGGACTTTGGGGAAGGGGCGGAGTTGGGGCGGGGCTGGGGGTGGGGAAAGGGGCGGGGCCAGGACCTGTGGAGTGTCCTCTTTTTTTATTTTTTAAATATGGTAACCCTAGTCAGGAGTAAAAGATGTGAATGAGTCTGCGATTGGTGACAGAGCAAGAGGCTGCAGTGACTGTAGAGGGGTCAACATAGTACATTGGTCGCAGTCAGGATTTGAACTGGCCAGCTTTGTCCCATAGCTTGTACTGTGCCCTAAGAACTGCAATGGCTGCTTCCCCCTGGATGGTCTGGCATAGCTGCCTGTAATCTGGGGATGTGCTCAAAGCACCTTGCTCTTCTGTGCTGGTGTGGAAGGGACCTGCCCCTTCCATGCTGAATGCTAATAAACAGAGAGAGCACATTGCATTTTATGCTTTAATAAACAGCATGATAACAAAACAACCATCACACTTCCATGCAAGGGGGCTGGATACAAGAGGGAGGAAAGGCTAATAAATACATTGCAGTTGCTATTTCCACTATATACTAAAGCTGGGAAACCTACATCTAATGCTATAAAGTCATGTTTGAGGTGGGACTGACTCTCCCTGCAAAACTAGTTCACAACCCCTGCAGTCCTGCCACCAACCGAAGTGCTCATCAACACATGTAGGAGCACTGAAGTTTAACTAGACCGGCTGTATGCACAGTGTTTGTACAGCTGTATGCCAGGTGGGGAGAGGGAGATGAGTTCTTACCACTCTAGATATACGGTAGAACACCTAGTGTGGAGCGTTAGACTGTATAAAGTGCCTTAGATGAGTATAATTTATTCCCCTTCCTGTATGGAATAAGCTGTACCACTGTAAGCACCTTTACATTGCTTTAACTGCAGCCACGTGAGGGGCAGGCACCTAAACTATACTGCTATGGCGAAAGCCGTACCATGTCTGGGTGTAAACAAGGGCACGAGGTGTGATTTAAGCCTATTTAGTTAAATCAGTGCAAAACCCTCCCTGGACACACTCAGTAACATCAGCTTATTTTGGTTTCGCTTACGTCAACGGGGAACAAGTTACAGTTAAACCCAAATGAGCCACTTTTACCTTGGCCTAAGAGTGTCCACACAGGCATTTATACCTGTAAGGTATAAATTAAGTTAAGTTAAACTGCAGCAACTTCCTTGTGCAGGCAAAGGTCTAAGGATCCCAGTGCAAACAGTCCCCGGGGAAAGCAATCAGTGCTTGTGAACTGGACTGGCAGCTAACAGCAGGCACATGGGCTCAGACTTTTAAAGGTCCTTATGTGCCTAGTTCCCATCAATTTCAATGGCAGTTAGGCATCTCAATACCTTTAAAAACCTGGCCATAACTCCTTGTGGTGCAGAGATGGCAGCTGCCTGAATGTGACCCGCATTCCTTTATGACACTGAATTTCGAATAGGGCTGTCAAGCAAGTAACAAAATGAATCGCGATTCATCACACTGTTAACCAATAATAAAATACCATTTATTTAAATAGTTTTGGATGTTTTCTACATTTTCAAATATATTCAGTTACAACACAGACTACAAAGGGTACAGTGCTCACTTTATATTTATTTTTTATTACAACTATTTGCACAGTAAAAAACAAAAGAAATAGTATTTTTCAATTCACCTAATACAAGCACTGTAGTGCAATCTCTTTATCGTGATTTTAGTCAATTAGGCAATAACGTGCCATCGCTGGTAAAATGTGGGTCCGGCTGGAGAATCTTGCCTGTATGCTCGGGGTTCTGCTGATCGCCATATTTGGGGTCGGGAAGGAATTTTCCTCCAGGGTAGATTGGCAGAGGCCCTGGAGGTTTTTTGCCTTCCTCCGCAGCATAGGGCAGGGATCGCAAGCTGGAGGATTCTCTGGGACTTGAAGTCTTTAAATCACGATCTGGAGACTTCAACAGCTGAGATAAGGGAAATTGGGTGGGTCAGCTTTTGTGGCCTGCATCATGTGGGAGGTCAGACTAGATGACCATAATGGTCCCTTCTGACCTTAAAGTCTATGAGTCTATGAAAGTTGAACTTACATATGTAGAATTATGTACAAAAACCCCCTTGTAGCGGGGTGGTTACCCCACTCCTGCCTGAGGGGTTTAAAACAGCCCTGGCAGAGGGCTGGGGCAAAGGGAAAAGCTACTGGGCTGATTGGGGAAGTAGCCACAGCTGGGCCGGGCCCCAATCAGGCCTCAGCTGGCCCTATATAAGAGGCTGGGAGCCAGGAGCCTCTCTCTGTGTTCAGGGAGAAAAGGGCCTGGCTGTAGGGAGCTAGACACAGAGTACCTGGGTGGAGCAGGGCTGGGGAAAGGCTGAGGAGCTGGGGAGCTCCAGCCTGGATAGCCCCAGGCTGCGGCCTAGTATTAGGCCAAGGGGTACTGGGGGTTGCAGAGGGCAGCCCAGGGCTAGGTCAAGGCAGCAGGTCTAAACCCCCCTTGCCTCAGCACTAGGCCACTGCCAGTCACCAACTAGCCCCCGCTCCCTGGGGCAGACTGCAGTATAGGCCACTCATCACTGGCAAGGGGGGTTTGGACTGGCTGCCTTTACCTACCCTCAGGTTGCCCCTCTGCAACCCCAATACCTATATGGGCCTAGGACCAGGCCCTGCAGCCTGGGGAGTTGCTGGCCTAGGGCTTCCCAGCCCCCAAGGCCTTTCCCCAGCCCTGCTCCACTACAGGTACCCTGTGTCTAGCTCCCTGCAGCCAGGCCCTTCTCTCCCTGAACGCAGAGAGAGACTATTGAGCTTCTGGCTCCCAGCCTTTTTATACAGGCCAGCTGTGGCCTGATTGGGACATGGCCCAACTGCAGCTACTTCCCCAATCAGCCTAGCAGTGGTTAGAGCTGCAGCCCTCTGCAGGGCTGCTTTTAATCCCTGCTAGTTTAGGAGTGGGGTAACCCCCCGCTACACCCCTGCATTCAAAAACAAAACAGTCTAAAACTTTAGAGCCTACACGTCCACTCAGTCCTACTTCTTGTTCAGCCAATCACTAAGAGAAACAAATTTGTTTACATTTATGGGAGATAATGCTGCCCACTTCTTAATTACGTCACCTGAAAGTGAGAACAGGCGTTCGCATGGAACTGTTGTAGCCGGCGTCACAAGATATTTACATGCCAGATGCCCTAAACTTTCATGTCTATTCATGCTTCTGCCATCGTTCCAGAGGACATGCTTCCATGCTGAAGATGCATTGTTAAAAAAATAATGCGTTAATTAAATACGTAACAAAAAACCTACATTTTTTTGCACTTTCACGATAGAGATTGCACTACAGTACAGTACTTGTATGAGGTGAATTGAAAAATACTGTTTCTTTTGTTTATCATTTTTACAGTGCAGATATTTGTAATCAAAAATAATATAAAGTGAGCACTGTACCCTTTGTATTCTGTGTTGTATTGAAATCAATATATTTGAAAATGTAGAAAAACATCCAAAAATATGTAATAAATTTCAATTGGTAGTCTATTGTTTAACAGTGCGCTTAATTGTGATTAATATTTTTGAGTTAATCGCGTGAGTTAACTGCGATTAATCGACAGACCTAATTTCCAAATGTTTACTTTGACGTTGCTATCAAATTGGCCTTTGAATAAGGAACCAATCAGCCTCAGAATTCCTTTTATGTTATGCAAAGCAGCCCTGGATAAGGACAATCCACCAACCTGAGCCACGTGACTGACACAAACCCAGCGAGCGGAATGAAAGGAGGTTGTGGGATGGGGAAGGGATGGGTGGGGATTGGGATATGTTGAACCTAGTCCCAATTCTCAAAGGCTCCTGGTGTTCCGAGATGCTCTAAGACCTCACACTCATCCGCAGCCTGTACATCCCATCACCAAGTGGCCAGATGGATATAGCCTGACTTTAGCCAGGCTTTTGATACTGTCTCGCATCACCGTCTCAGAAACAAACTAGGGAAATACAACCTAGGTGGAGCTACTCTAAGGTGGGTGCACAACTGGTTGGAAAACTGCTCCCAGATAGTAGTTATCAGTGGTTCATAGGCAAGCTGGAAGGGCATAACGAGTGGGGTCCCACAGGGATCTGTTCTGGGTCTGGTTCTATTCAATATCTTCATCAGTGATTTAGATAATGGCATAGAGAGCACACTTATAAAGTTTACAGACAATACCAAACTGGGAAGGGTTGCAAGTGCTTTGGAGGACAGGATTAAAATTCAAAATGATCTGAACAAACTGGAGAAATGGTCTGAAGTAAATGGGATGAAATTCAATACGGACAAATGCAAAGTACTCCACTTAGGAAGGAACAATCAGTTGCACACATAGAAAATGGGAAATGACTGCCTAGGAAGGAGTACTGTGGAAAGGGATCTGGGGGTCATAGTGGACCACAAGCTAAATATGAGTCAACAGTGTAACACTGTTGCAAAAAAAGCAAATATCTTTCTGGGATGTATTAGCAGGACTGTTGTAAGCAAGACACGAGAAGTAATTCTTCCGCTCTACTCTGCGCTGATTAGGCCTCAACTAGAGTATTGTGTCCAGTTCTGGGTGCTACATTTCAGGAAAGATGTGGCCAAATTGGAGTAAGTCCAGTGAAGAACAACAAAAATGATTAAAGGTCTAGAAAACATGACCTATGAGGGAAGATTGAAAAAAAATGGTTTTTTTTTCATCTCGAGAAGAGACGACTGAGGGGGGACATAATAGTTTTCAAGTACATAAAAGGTTGTTACAAGGAGGAGGGAGAAAAATAGTTTTCTTTAACCTCTGAGGGTAGGACAAGAAGCAATGGGCTTAAATTGCAGCAAGGGAGGTTTAGGCTGGACATTAGGAAAAACTTCCTAACTGTCAGGGTGGTTAAGCACTGGAATAAATTGCCTAGGGAGGTTGTGGAATCCCCGTCATTGGCGATATTTAAGAGCAGGTTAGACAAACACCTGTCAGGAATGATCTAGATAATACTTAGTCCTGCCATGAGTGCAGGGGACTGGACTAGATGACCTCTCGAGGTCCCCTCCAGTCCTATGATATTCTAGGATGCCTTCTCCCACTGAGCTGCAGCAGCTACCCACTTCAAAGTGACTAGGTGAGCATCTGGGTCACCCTCCTGTACTATCTTGGACTAGTGCTGCTCAGAATGGGGGAGTGAGGTCAATCCCCCCCCCCACACACACGCACACACACACAGCTCCCAGGGAGTCCATGTAAGGGGAGTAAGATTCAGGAATGGGTTAAAGATGCAGACAAGGCCTTAATTAGCCCTACTGTTGCTGCACCTGGGGAAGGGGTGTGTCTGGTAGGGCAAAATTATCAAGAAGGAAGCCCAACAGCGGGTAGGGGGAAGCCAGGACGACGTCCTGGGGCTGACAGAAGGAACGAGGACCCAGGAAGGGCACTGACCAGCCTGCTAGCAGTGGGCCCTGACGGCAGAGGGGCATGAGCTCTTGGAAAGAGGCCAAAGTGGCTGAGGATGGTTGCAGGAGGTAGGAAAACTAGGCCAGAAATAAACAGAGGCTGCAGGAGATGAAGACTCTTGGTGTGGTGGCCCCAAAAGAGGGTGTAGTGAGGACTAAGGGACTGGAATGGACTACGGTGGTGAGTTTGCTGGGGCTGGAAACACTGTTAGATTTGTCTGTGTTTTCAGAATCCCAGGGGAAGGCCTGAGGGCCCAAGCAGGGGGCCCACAGATACGGAGACTGTGGTTTTGACTTGGGATTTGGTACCTGAAAGGGTGAACTAGCTGGAGGTTTAATTTGTGGGAAGCGGGGAACCACTGGGTGTCCAGAAAGGCTGCTGACAGGGGCAGTGAGAAGAAGAAACTCCGCTATGCGTGCTCAGGAGCCAGGGCGCGCACCAGGCAGTGGGTCGCTCTTTCATGGGATTTTTGTCATGAAAAGTTGATAATTTTTTTTCACTTTCCCACAGAAAATTTAGACTTTGTCAAAAACTGCATATTTTTTGGCTGAAAGCTTCCAAAAACTGAACGTTTTCCAGTTTAAAAAAACTGCTCAAGGAAAGCGAACACTTTGGGTCTTCAACTAAATGAAAATGTTCCATATGGGGAGGGGGGGAAAAGTCTTGATAGAAATGTTTTGAACCCCCTTAGCTGAGACTAGCAGTGTTGCCAGATTGTAAGCCTTGTAATATTTGGTCCCTTTTCTAAAGCCCAATGGCTGGAACCAGGTTATAAACTGAGGTTCTCAGTTATCACTTTTTTAAAAAAAAGTTTCTAGTCCTGGTGGCTGCAGAGAGACATGTTTCAGGTGTAGAAAGAAACTTAGGGAAGAAAAACAAATTTCCCCTGAAAGTCTGTTTCCAAATTAAGTTATCTCCCATCCAAAAATGTTTGGCAATTTTTTTTTAACAAGTAGCTGCAAAAATAAACCATAACCTCAGCATGAGCTTTTTCCTCAAGCCTGCGTAATCCCGGCAGAACCTCCTGCATCCCAGACTCTCGTTTCCTGTGCCCAGGTTTCCAGATCATTGGTGGAAATTAACAAGACCTGCGGCAGCACAATGAGTCAGCCGGACGCACTCAACTGGCTTTTAGCAGGTTCCAATAGAAGTGAACTGCCGCCCTGTTACGGGAACCAATCGTGCAAACATTCGCATTGGCATACTACTCACATGAGTCAGGGTCTTCAGATGGTGAAATTCATCTCATACAGAAGGCCTGTGCCTGGCTTATGGACCACTAAAGCCCCTATAGGGAGTACATAATACTGGCCTTTTGCGGAGAAGTGAATTTCACCACAGTAGGAGTAAGGGCTTCATTCTCAGGCCCCTGCCGCTGAGATAACCTCGAACACCTGGTCACTTCACACTCTGTGCCAGTCAATTTACAATATTTGCTACTGTGTCGTTATTGAACATTAAACTTCACTTATCTTGCAGTTCTCACTGAGATTAAAAAAAAAAAAAAAAATCAAGCCAACCCCGTTGACTCGGCTATGCTATACCCTAATATATTGTCTGTAGGGCTGCATACGAAATTCTTGTTTGTATCATCTGTTATATTTTATAATCAAGAGAAATCCTGCTTGTAAAGGGATACGCACAAGAGGACAAAGGTAAGGCCGCACTTCACTCTGGATTGCCTGGCTTCGAACAGCTTGTTTTCTCAACCTCAACATTCCATGAGCACTAGTTCTTTGCATGGAATTTCCTTGTTCGTTCCCGACTGTCCCAAAATACAATTATTCTTTTTTCTTCATGAAACAAGTCTCCCACGCTCTAGCAATACTGCAGATGGCACTTCCCGTACGCTGCCTTTCCAGGGGTCACAGGAACACATCCGCCTTCAACGGCTTGCTCTGGGTGTTAAATGCGGCCAGTTCCTATGGTGCGTGGGTTTTCTGGTGTTCTCTGAGATGTGCGTGTCGTCTAAAGCCTCTCTCGCACTCAGGACACTTATAGGGCTTGTCTGTCATGTGGATTTTCTGATGCTGAATGAGTGTCGAGCTCCTGCTGAAGCTTTTCTCACAGGTGGGACATCGATAGGGTTTTTCTCCCGTGTGGATCCTTTGATGATCTATGAGGCCCGACTTCTGAGTGAAGCTTTTCTCGCACTCGTTGCATTTAAAGGGTTTCTCTGCGGTGTGGCTCCTCTGATGCGCCATCAGCTTGGAGCAGTGGACAAAGCATTTCTCACATGCAGAACACTTGTAAGGCTTTTCCCCTGTATGGGTTCTGGAGTGCTTGGTAAGGGTTGTGCTGGAGCGGAAGCCTCTCTTGCACTCGGGACACTTAAAGGGCCTCTCTCCTGTGTGGACTCTGCGGTGTTCAACAAAACGGGATCTCCGAAAGAAGCTCTTCTCGCATTCACCGCACTGGTAGCGTCTTTCCCTTCCGGGGGCGTTCGGCTGATCGGAGGGGCTGTCCTCCTCCGCAGCGCCCTCCTCCGTGTGGACTCGGAGGCGGTGATCGCTGAGGGCCGAGCTGCGGCTGAAGCTCTTCTCGCACTGGGGACATTTGTAGGGTCTCTCTCCTGTGTGGATCCTCTGGTGCTCAATGAGCCGGGAGCTGCGGCGGAAGCTCCTCTTGCATTCAGGACACTGGTAGGGTCTCTCCCCTGTGTGAATCCGGCGATGCTCGGTGAGGTGCGAGTTCCGCACGAAGCTCCTCTCGCACTCGGGGCACTGGAAGGGTCGCTCCCCCGTGTGGATTCTCTGGTGTTTGATCAGGTGGGAGCTCAGCGCGAAGCTTTTCCCACACTCTGTGCATGAAAAGGGCCTCTCTCCGGTGTGGCTCCTCCGATGCGCGATCAGCGCCGAGCCCTGCTTGAAGCTCTTGCCGCACTCGCCGCACGTGAAAGGCCTCTCGCTCGTGTGGGTCCTGTAGTGGGTGGTGAGGGTCGAGCGGTTCCCGAAGCTCTTCCCGCACTCGCCGCACTGATGGGGCTTTTTCCCAGTGTGGACCCTCTGGTGCTCCGCCAGCCGCGAGCCTCGGCTGAAGCTCTGCTGGCAGTAGCTGCACGTGTAGGGCCTCTCCCCCGTGTGGACTCTGTAATGCTGCAGCATGCTCGTGCTCTCTGCGAAGCTCTTCTCGCACCTGGGGCACTGGAAGGGCCTCTCCCCTGTGTGGATTCTCTGGTGTTTGATCAGTCTGGAGCTCTGGCTGAAGCTTTTCTGGCACTCAGGGCATTCGTAGGGTCTCTCCCCCGTGTGGAGTCTCTGGTGCTCCATAAGCTTAGAGCTGCGGCTGAAGCCCCTCCCGCACTCGGGGCAGCTGTAGGGTCTCTCCGCCGTGTGCACCTGCTGATGCTGAATAAGGTGTGCACGCCGGCTGAATTCCTTCTCGCAGGTGGGGCACTTATGGGGTCTCTCCCCAGCATGGGCTCTGGAGTGAGCGGTTACATGCGACGGGTGAGGAAAGCATTCGTTGTATTCCATGCAGCAGTGCAACCTCTGCTCTGGGGGGGTTCTCGGGGAGGCAGCGGCATCTTCCACTTCACTGAATCCTCTGCCACACCGATTCGCTCCACCACGTGGGTTTCCTGCTGGCTTCCCCTGCTGTCCTTCTGAGGCAGGCTGCCCCTCGCCCACACCCCCGCCGCAGCCTGGGAAAGCACTCGCTCTGGCTCCTCGTGGCGCGCCCAACCTCTCTGGAGACTCCTTGTTGTTAGTCCTTGAGACGAGTTCATCGGCTGGAATACAGGGGAACCCAGAGCTGGATTAGTGCATGCACACGGATCAATGGCTACTGTACGTATTTCATAAATGCCTACGGTCGATATATGTACGGCAAGTCCTGTTTTCAAAAGTGACTGAGATACTGCAGAGCCTTAGGCTTGGCCTGCACTACAGAGTTAGGTCGACAAGGCAGCTTACATTGACCTAATGACGTCAGTGTCGCACTACAGCCGTGCTCCCGCCGGTGTAAGCGCCCTACTGCACCGACATAACGCCACCTCCACAAGAGGCGCAGGGCTTATATCGGGGTAGTTAGGGCAAAGCAGGGTCTGTGGAGACACTGTTACTTACATGGGCTGTTGGCTGTCTCTGCTGGAGCCGTGAAACGGACAAGAAAGCTGGCTCCAGGCTCCCCAGCCAGGCTGCTGCGAAGTCTCTGCTCCAGGCTGGGCTGCCTCCCGTTCCCCACTCCCTGCCGAGAGCCCAGCTGTCCCCCAGGGTCCTGGTTCCCTGCTCCTCACCGGGACTATGGCAGCCAACCAGACTGTGGGTGTGAATCTCCCCGCTGGAGGCAAGAAGCCTTGGATGGCTTCCCCCCGACTCCCAGCTGGGAGCAGGGACCCAAAAGCCGGGGGGGAGCTGCGCAGAGCTGAGAGCCCTGGAGCTCAGCCCCCCACACTGCCCCTCTCCAATCAATGGAAGTGCTCCTGGTGAGGATCCACAGCACTGTGGCTGTAAAACAACCTAACCTGGGTCGATTTAAGATTGTAGTGTAGACATGTCCTTATCCCCATTGAAGTCAATGGGATTTAGGCCTAAGGGCTAGCTCCACAAAACGACTGAGGTTCCCACTGGAATCCTCAGCCCCAGATTAGGTGTCCAGGCTCCCCACACAATGCATGAGCGTCGGGTACCTAAGAATGGGAGTTACAGGAGACAGCAAGCTGGGCGTTTTGCTGCTTAAGTTAACCAGTAGAAAATGCTGAGGAGAGGGCTGGGGCTCAAAGGTCATTAGAATTGGGATTCACAGCTGGGAATCCTCTCCTGGAGTTAGGTGCCTAAGCCAGGGCAGCCCTTTCGCACAAAAAGCCCACCCCATTAGAGCCAATAACCCAGGGGTTGGGGCACTCACCTGGGAGATGAGACCTGTTTTCAAATCCCCACTCTGCCCGATTTGGAGCAGGGACATGAACTTGGGTGCAAACCTCTCACCAGTGCCCTCACTAGCAGGCCCTTGGGTGTTCTGGGCTGGCTTTGTTCAGGTTAGTCTTGCTACGAGAACACCAACTGGATTGGGCCCCACAGGCAGGAAACACCTAGCTAAAGAATCCCATCGGGGCTTGGGCATGAGCTAGGATGCTGAACAACTTCGCAGTCTCAGGAGTTGCCTGGACTTGTGCCCGTCCGCCAGCCCCGAGGGAACGTCACTTGCAGAAACAGGGGTGCTTACGGGATTGGGCAGAAGCTAAGAAGGGGTTCTGAGGATCTCTGTGGCACCTAGGCACTGGAGTTCGGTGCCATAGTCCCTTTGTGGATCTAGTCCTAAATCCCTTCTGAAAATGGGACTTGGGCTCCTTGGAAAATGTTGCCCATCATCTACAAGGTAATATCTCAGCAGCCTATTTAATGAACTTGAATCTGGAATTCCAGACAGTTCAAACAACCATCTAATATATGCATAATGATCCTACTGCTATTCATAGATGACCACTTGTTTTCTCTGTTTTGTGTCTTGTACAAGCAGACAACACTTAAAATTGACACCTCTCAAGCATACATTAATTGTTCCTAAATCTCAATCTTGCAAGAACAAGCACCAGCTGGAATTTAGTTGCCATTTACTGAAAATGAATAGGATTCATTTATAGAGTATTTGATTAATCCTAGAAAAATCTCTCTTATGTGGGCTAAATATTCTGTAAACTGGAATATGCTTCAGGATATCTTGTGTATTCTTTTGTAGGATCTTTTTTATTGTTTACAAAAAACCCTGAAATCAAGTGTTCAATAGAATAAATAACTGAATTAATATATATATTACAACCATCAGATTAAGGAAGATTAATTGCAAATGGAATCCTGTGGAAGAAGGAAGCTTTTGAAATACTTGTCTGTCTGGGTATCAGCCAATTAACTGATTTGGCTGATTAAAAGGTTGTCCCACATTTTCCCTGCCCTGGTCTCTTCTGGGCTGTTATCTATGCAACATGGAGAGCTATCTAGGGCAGTGATTCTCAACCAGGGGTCCGGGGCCCCCTGGGGGGCCATGAGCACATTTCAGGGTATCCGCCAAGCAGTGCCAGCGTTACCCTTGCTGGGGCCCAGGGTAGAAAGCTGAAGCCTCACTACATGGAGCTGAACACCGGGGCCCTGAGTCCTGCCACGCAGGGCTGAAGCCAAAGCCTGAGCAATGTAGCTTCGTGGGGGCCCCTGTGGGATAGGGCCCCTGGCAATTGCCCTGCTTGCTACCCCCTAACGCCAGCCCTGGCTTTTAGATGCAGAAAACAAGTTATTGTCGGTCAACTGCAATGGAAGTAGGTGGTTCCTCTGGGCTCATATAAAATTCATATGGATTGGATCAACAATCAACTGTTCTCAGTGGGGAGTAGGCATGTTTGTGCTCCTGGCTGGAGAACAGCTGACTGGCAATGCAAGAAAGGCAATCCAAGCCATTAGAGAACGGCTTCTGGGACCCTCCCAATCCAAAATCACATCACACAGCACATTGTCTTTGGTCAGGCCCCCACTCCTGGAAGTCACTGATCTGTAGTGACCGCAAGCACGAAAACAAAGGAACTAGAGAGGTGTCCCTGGTGCTACATACCTCACTGCTGGGCCCTCTGTATGCACTGTCCAGCAAAGAAGTGCAGGTACACATGGCCTCCTCTTTAAAAGTGGCCACTGATTTGGGGTCCCTGAATTGCTGGGTCCCCAAGTGGAGACACTGTTGTTCTGATTTTTCAGAGGTTTTCAGCATGAAGATAAGGCACCTGGTGTCTCGTGCCAAGATTCAGGTACCCAGAGTCAGTGGGCATTCTTCAAAATGTTGGCCATGAGCTCATTCTGTTTAGTAGTGTCCCTAAGCCCATGTGGGTTTCTAGGGGTCTCTCACAAGAACACTGAGCATTAGATTGCTCGTTAAAGCTTAGGCGCCAGACAAGTCACTTCAGCCAGACTGTAACTAGGAAGGGGGATGGGAAGAAAATTACTTAGCCGGTAAGGAAAAGGACAATGATAAATGGCTGAAAGGCTGAGAAGAGGGTGGAGCTAGATATGCAAGTTAACAAGGATGGGGCCACGTTAGCTTTTTGGATCCAGAGTTTTGGTTTAACCTATTCGGAAGATGGAGACCACACGCAAGCCAGTCCAACTTCAGATTGCAAACACCCCCAAGGTATGGGAGAGTTCAGATCCAGGGCTTGTCATTTGGGCTCATTAGCATGAACATTTTATTACTATGCAAATCAGAATGCACACTGTATTACTATGCAAGTAAGTATGCAAATTTTCATTACTATGGAAATTGTGTGGCAAATTTTATTACTGTGAAAATTAACATGCACATTTTTATTAGTATGCAAATTGGAATATGAAAGGATAAAACGAGGCCAAATCTTTTGGTCCTCCAGTAGTTTTAGTCAGTCCTTACTTCACTGAACGCTTCTTTTGAGGAAACACCGAGTCAGAGCCAGACTAGCCCATTTTTTACTAGGAAGCTTTTGAAAGATGCAAATAACTGTTGAAGTGTAAATTGTTACTCACCTGAGGAAATGTACCTAGAACTGCCTCCTTCCCCCGAGGCCTGGCAAGTCTGGGCACATGGCTCTTCCCCTCGTTCTATCAGCCAGATAAGGGCAGGTTTCGTAGCTGCATGACCTGGCACTGGAGAAGAATGAACATCATTTCAAATATAAAGAATTTAGTATTTTGTAGGGGACAAAATAAATAAACAAACTTTTCCACTGAACCTTTTTTGGATGGGAAAATTGGGTCTTTGACTAAACACTTTTTTTTTGGTGAGAAGTGTCTGCTTTCTGCAGAAACTGTTGTTTAGGTGAAAAACTGAATGTCCAAAACCAAATATTTCCATCCTGAAGTGCTGCCACAGTACCCCATGCTCCCATCCTCCTCCATGGGCTGGGCTCCCTAGCTGGACTTTTGTCTCCCATTACGCTGCATGGCAATGTGACCACCCTGGTGCACCACCTCCCCTCAACAAGACAGGAGACCACTGTGCATCATGGGAGATGTAGTCCAATCAGGGACCCCAGCCTACAGAATAAAATGGAGCATGAGGCACTTGAACTACAACTCCCAAGGCACTGCAGCATCATTTTCCGAATAGAAATATTTTGGGGTTTTGATTTTCTGTGGGGAAAGCCCCATGGAATATTTTGACAAAAACTATTCTTCATTTTCATCTAAATTTTCTACAGGAAAAAAAGACCAGAACACTTTCCAACCAGCTAACTTAGACATTTTAAGGGAATTTGCTGGCAGCAGAAATTATTTTTGTAACCATGAGACTGATGCCCTCAGATTGCTCCCAAAGTGGATAGCTTATAGGCAGGACGTGCTTTCCCCCTCTCTGTCCTGGAGGAAGAGCAGTTTGGTTTTCCTACCAGTTTAGTCCTTGGACTTTCTGATGGGGCTACTTACAACTTGTGGAATTAAGCCCTGGTCCAGTAAAGCTCGCCAAGAACATGTTTAATTGTAAGCACATGAGTGGTCCCACTGAAGTCAGTGGGATTAGTCCTATCATATCCTTACAGCACTTTGCTGGATCAGGGCCTTACTGCCTGCTGTGACGGAGTTTGTGATCTAGACCCAAAGCCACTGGGAAGAGGACTAGGGCACGCTAATAATTCGTTTCACACCAAATGGTAACTGACGTGAAACCAACACCATTTCTTCACTGACATGGGTAGCTGATCAATACTGATCAATACTGAATGCTAATACTGAATGCTAATGAGGACCCCATCACAGAGTACAGTGTGTACATATGTGCTGGAATTATGGGTGCTGGGGGTGCTCCTGCGCCCCCTGGTGTGAAGTGGTTTCCATTAGGTACAGGGTTTACAGTTTGGTTCGATGGCTCTCAGCCCCCCCCCACAATACAAATTGTTCCAGCCCCCTTTATTGGAGACATGGGTGATCGGAGAAGTTTGGATGGTGAGGCAGCATTAAAAAAAATTCCTTCAAAGCCCGTGGATTGAATCATTCACCTATTTACACACCTGAACACACTATTCTCATTTTAGGAGGGTTTTACTGAATGGAGCTTGTGTAGCATGTAGGTGACCTCTTTGTTTGGTGTCTCCTGGGGAGCCTGTACAGAATGCTGGGGTCTCTGGATTTTAAATCTGCACAATTTATAAGCTAACTCCTTAACCACGTGAACAAAATGTGTCAAATCAACATCTCACTGTCCATGGTACCGACTGATATGGCCAGCCTACATCTCCCATGATGCAATGTGGTCTCCCCTCTGACCAAGCTGTGTTGTGCATCATGGGAGTCATATATGACGGCAGGTATATCATGGGATATACCAGCCAGGGAAACTGGCCCATAGGGGAGAATCAGGCACCTGAACTATACTCCCATGTGGCACTGCAGCACCACAGGGAGATGTTTAATGCTGAAACTGATTTGAAACAAAATGTTTTGCCATTTCAAATTGAAAATTTTCTGAACTTTTTGTTCCATGAACAATTGATATTACAAATCTTAATCCGGATTTGGGATGAAAACAAATGTTGAAATATCCGTTTCCTGCGTGACAGAAATTCCAGTCATTCACTTGGTGCTAGCCATCCTTCAGAGATGGTTGGTTGAGCAAGAGTCTAGGAAGCTCTCTCTGGTTTTAGAGCTGGCCGGTCTCACCTTAGTCCACTTTCCTCAGACTCCAGGGACGGAGCTCACTTCTCTATTAGAAAGTGTATTTTAGCAGCAACCTGGTGTCTCAGTGTTTAAGACTTCAATCAATCAGCACATAACAACGAGGCTTATAAAAACGCATGAAGCAGCAAGGGGCAGGGAATGAGGGTTAATCTTGGGGCTGGTATATAATATTTTGCTTCTCCTGGTTACCTGTGTGGGATTTTAAATATTCCTGCATTATAAAACATGTGTAGGTAGTTGCCCTTAACAATGGAACTTGTAATCTCTCAAACTATTACTCCATGTTATACCCTGTAATGAAGCAGATTTTAAATCAATATTTAGTGTACAAATTAGTTTTTCTTATATGCATAGTTAAATGTGAAGAAATACATAATACTTATTTGCAACTGGAGGATGCTGTCAATAGAGATATTGCAGGTACTGCTATATTTTGGGAGCATGTGAGGAATCTGTGGACTCGTCTACACACAGCTTTTGTACTGGTTTGAAACTGGTTTAGTTACAGTGGTGCAACCCTCCATTGTGGACCACCAAAAATCAATGGAACATGGAAATAACCATGAACTGAATCTGAGTGAGAGCTGGCAAAGAAAAATCATCTTTACCCAGGGAGATCAAAGTCTCATAGTTGTCCCTCATCACATCTCTGTACAGCTCTTTCTGCCATTCCGCTAGCTCCTCCCACTCCTCCTTGCAGAAATAGATGGCAACATCGTCAAACGTGACCAGGGCCTGAAACGACAAATAAACCATGATCAGCAAGGTCTGCTTCAGTCACATCCTGACACTGGCAGGGCAGGGGAACTCACACTGAGAACACACACTCCAGCTGGTGCGTCCCAGGGGAATCCCACACTTGCAGCTCTCCCTTGTCCCCACAGGGCTCTGACGGAAGGAAATCAGTCTCCAAGGGATGCTGGGATGGTGAGTAGTAGCTTTGCCATTCTCACAGTGGAGACTCCCCAACGAGGCAGCACTAGTTGCCACCACCCCTCTCGAAATGAGGGACATGTGACCGTCAGGATGAGGGACAACGCCCTGTGAAATGAGGGACACGATGAGGGGCGCCCATTTCTTTACTGAGCACTCCCAGGAGTGCACATTTCCTGCTTCTCCACAGCCCCATCACCAATGAGCCTTTAAAAGCCTCCCTGCTCTGCCAGCTCCACCTCCCTCTCCCCACCAAACACACCTGCTCTCTCCCATAAGCCACATCCTCCTTCCCTCTCCAACGCTCCTCCAAGCCTGTTCCCCCCCCCAATGACCCCTCTGAACCAGTGTCCACCCCACCCATCCAGCTCCCCTCCAAGCTTGGATCCTCCTGAGCCTGTGGGCCTTCTCCCCTGCCCCACATACCTTCTAGGACTGAGGACTTACAACTGTGCTCTGGGCAGCCAATGAGCACAGCGGAGCCACAGCAGGGTCGCCTGATCGGCTTGCTGACTTCTTTGGACAGCTCTTAGGCCCAAGAGCAGCTCTCTGGCTGCTCAATGAGGCACATGCCCGCAGCTGTGGTCTTGCCGCTGCCTGCCCTGCTCCCAGCCTTGAGCCCAGCCTGGCTCCTGCCTTGTTCCTGTCCTACCCAGTTCATTCCACCCCTGCTCGGCTCCTGGCTCTGGCTTCTGCACTATTCCTGGCCACTGACTCCAGCTCCGACCACGAGGCCTGCCCGCCCATGCCCCGGTCCATGACAACGCCTCAACCGCCTTCACGTGGATGCTAGAGGGACTGGAGGCTCGTGCTCTCCTCTGAAGCAGGATCAGCCCCCACCCTGCACAGCAAGGCCCCGTGGCTCTGCACTCAGAGCCCATGGCTGGGTGGGCAGTGAGAGCTGTGGCTCCACAAAACCTGCCTAACAAGCAGGGTGATAAGATGCGCCCCCCCCCCCCGGCCACTGTGCCACAGGAGGCTGCAGCTGCCCCCTCCCTGCACTGCTGATCAGTTCAATAGTGGATCAGCAATGAGGGACTGCATGCTGGCAATGTTAAAAATCAGGCCAGATGCGGGGTGTCTACAGGCATAACTGAGTGAAATGTTCTGGCTGTGTCATACAGGAGGTCAGACTAGATGGTCTAATAGTCCCTTCTGGCGTTGGTGTCTATGAACCAACAACAAGCAGATATAAGAAAGGGCTCAGAGAACAAGCCCTGGTTTGTGCCGAGCGCCGCAGACTGGAATTCCAGCATTTCTCTGCATGCACTGCAGCTGCCTTTGCCGGGTTAGGTGCAGCTGCACTGAAGGGTGGAGGGATTACGTGGAGCAGCTTGGCAGAGCTGTCCCTGTGATATGAGGAGATGTGCCCATGTGCCTTGAGGGATCCAGGCCTCATTTCAGTGCTGAATTTTGAAAGTTGTGTCCATAAACATGCACCAGGGCGTCTTCTTGCCATGGGGACCGCCATCAGGGCTGCTGGGGCTGAGTGAGACCAATGCCTCAGACGGGTGAAAGGGGTGGCAGGTCTGGTGTAGGCTCAGTGTTTGAATGTTCGGCAGGTGCAGATAGAACCTGTTTGCTACACCTGACTAAAGCCGAGTTTTACCTGAGCAAAGAGGTGTTAAACTCTGTCCTGCAGTGCTCATGTGTGTGCTCTGTTCCCAGGGGGTTCTGTAGCACCTATGTGGGTAGCGTGCTAGTACATGTTACTGGCGTGTTGGGGCATTGCTCAGAGGGCAGAGTTAAGGTCACATTGTGGGGGAGGCATGTTTACATTTAGCCACTCTGCGTTCAGGGCAAAAGGCACCAATGAACAACCTTAACTCTGCATTAACGAAGTTTTGGGGCATTTGATTTCCTTGTTTGTTTTTAAATAATTTCTCAGCACCCACATGTTCCTCAGCCCAACTTTCATCCTCCATGGCTCTAGCTCCTTGGCAAGAATTACCTCGGCCACAGAATGCATGAGCTGCACGTTCATCCCTTCACATCTCTTGTCTCAGCTCTCTTGTCTGCCTGGCCATCACAGCCTGGTTCTCCCTCCTCCACTTCGAGAGGCAGATGTCAGCATGGACCCTGCAGGTTGAGGAGCTGGGGAGAGGGTGCAAGAGCCGTGCAGAGACCAGCACGGAGTCAGTGGTGATCTTTTTGAAGGGGAGGGGGGGGACAGACCTGGGGAGCATGTACCAGCTGGAGGCAGGGAATGGCAGGAGAATGGAGATGTAGAGTCCCTACCGCAAATCTGGGCCTAGTGTGTGGAGACGAGGCTGTCCTCCAGGAGGCTCAGAGATATGAAGTGGCTCATTCATCTCAATGTGGTGTTCTCAGCTGACTGAGAACACCCATGGATGTGAATACAGCCTGAAACAATAACTCTGAGAGAAGTGAACCGCTCCATTCATCTCAGGCCTTGTCTACACTGGCAAGTTTCTGCGCAGGTCAGCAGCTTTTTGCGCTGTAACTCCAGAGGCGTACACACTGCCAAGCCACTTAGTGCGCAGAAACTGCACAATTGTAGTGCTCTAAAAAACCCCACCCCGACGAGAGGCGTACAGCTTTCTGCGCCGGGGCTACAGCGCTGCGGTGCCAGCGTAGACACCCTGGTCGATTACAGCGCTGCGATTGGCCTCCGGGAGGTGTCCCACAATGCCTGTTCTTGCCTCTCTGGTCATCGGTTTGAACTCTTCTGCCCTGCCCTCAGGTGACCAACCAGCAGCCCCACCCCCTACATTCCTTTGCAGATTTGAAAGTCCCCTTCCTGTTTGCTCGGTGATGCGTGCAGTGGTCTCAGCGCATCTTTCCAGGTGGCCATGCCTGCTCCACGCACCAGGCGATCCCCCACTCAGACCAATGCTGAGCTGCTGGACCTCATCAGCATCTGGGGAGAGGAGGCCGTCCAGTCCCAGCTGCGCTCCAGCCATAGGAATTATGACACCTACGGACAGATTTCACGATGCATGACAGAAAGGGGCCATGACTGGGACACACTGCAGTGCAGGGTCAAAGTGAAGGAGCTGCGGAACGCCTACCACAAGGCGCGGGAGGCAAACCGCCGCTCCGGTGCTGCGCCCACGAGCTGCTGGTTCTACAAAGAGCTGGACGTGATACTCGGCGGTGACCCCACCTCCACTGCGAAGGCCCCTGTGGATATTTCGTTGGCTAAGTGGATCTGATTTTGGGAATTGCTGAAGCAAGTTGTTGGGGGCAGGAGGGTTGAAGAAAGCAGGCTGGTCTCCCACCGCATGCCTAGTCTGAGCGGCGGAACAGGCTGTTGATTGACTCCCTCACTTCACGGGAGTCTCCCTCAGAGATCTCCAGGAAACTCTCGTGGAGATACTGGGCAATCCGCTGCCACAGGTTCCTCGGCAGAGCTGCTTTGTTTCTTGCCCCATTAACAGTAACTTTCCCGCACCACTGTGCCGTCACGAAGGGGTGGGGACCATTTCTGAACACAGGTGAATCGCATAAGGGCCAGGGCGGAAGCCACAGACTTGGAGAAGACCCTCCCTGGATTCCCTGCTCACCCTCAGCAGTGAGATATCTTCCATAATGAACACATCCTGTGGAAAGTGTGGGGACAGGAATGATTATCAGGCCCCCCCTACAGTGCTGGCTCTCCCCAAGAGCCACGTGCCCAGTTTACAGCAGGGTCCGGGAAGAGTGATTTACCCTGTCCCTGAGGCTACTCATCATTTTGGGGGTCTTGTGTCTCATGTGTACTTGCCTGGGGCCAGCCAGTTAGTGACAGGTGTGTGAGTACTGGCTGTATTTTAAAGCACTGAATCAGTGTTGTCTGTGTTGCAAACAAACAATACTGCTTCTGCTTTGTTATCAGCGACTGAATGGCTGCGCAAATTAGAAAGCGGCCAAGAAGAACTAAGGAGGAGTTTCTGCGTGAGGTCATGATGCACTCCGCCACCGAGAAACTGGAATTGAAGGAGTGGCGGGACAGAGAGAAGAGGGACCGAAAAGAGAACGCGGCACACCAGAAAGAAACCACGGAGCAGCTCTTAAACGTTATGGAGCGCCAAGTGGACAAGCTCCAGGAGATAGTAGCTCTTCAAACTGAGCAGCTCCGCGCCTGCCCTCTCCTGCAGCCACTGTCGCAAAACTCTTTCCCATGCGCCCCCCACACCCTGCCAACACACTCTTATCAACCTCCTTGCTCCAGTCTATACCCGCTGCATTCCACTCCTCCCTCCTCACAGTCCAGCACTGCGGATTCCCACTACCCACTGCACTCAACAACCATCCCTCTGCAGTTTGGCCCTGCTGAAGTACAGCACCCGCTGCATTGTACTCCAAAGGAGAAGGTTGAGTATGATCCCTGGACATACACAAATCTGTAGCTGTCCCGGGACCCCTCCTCCTCTTGAGACCTTCCCTTCCCCCATCCCCCTCCCTGCTGATGAATTTTTTCATTTGACTCTCTCCTCTGGTTGTTGTCTTTTAATAAAAGAAGTGTGTTGGTTTGAAAGCAATCTTTATTCTATTAAGTGAAAGCAAAAGAGCACTGCAAAGCAACATAAAATAATGTTAAGCCCCCTTCTTGCATCATGTGCACCAATCACCTCCTAGCATTACAAGCACTGCAATCCCGAGCATAACAATAAATATTAATGGCTTTCAGCTTCAAATTGCTGCCTAAGCCATCCCTGATCCTTATGGCCCTGCGCTGTGCCCCTCTAATAGCCCTGGTATAAGCATAGGAATATTGTCATCGGCCAGGTCCAGCTTCCCATACAGGCATCGCCAGCGGGCTTTTAAACAGCCAAATGCACACTCAACAGTCATTCTGCACTTGCTCAGCCTGTTGTTGAACCGCTCCTTGCTGCTGTCAAGTTGCCCTGTGTATGGCTTCATAAGCTTCATAAGCCACAGCATTAAAGGGTAGGCGGGGTCTCCCAGGATCACAGTGGGCATTTCAACTTCCCCTATAGTGATCTTCTGGTCCGGGGTCCCTGCTTGCAACTTCTTGAACAGCCAGTGTTCCGAAAGATGCACCTTTCCGGACCAGCCTGCGTTAATGTCCATGAAACACCCATAGTGATCCACAAGCACCTGGAGAACCATTGAGAAATGCCCCGTGCGATTAATGTACTCAGTGGCTATGTTGTCTAGTGCCAGAATTGGAATGTGTGTGCTAGCTCTTGCCCCTCCACAGTTAGGGAAGCCCATTTGTGCAAAGCCAAGGTCACACATGTTGCCCAGAGTCATGGTCTTTCGGAGCAGGATGCAATTAATGGCCCTGCACACTTCCATCAACATGACTCCAACGGTTGACTTTCCCACTCCGAACTGGTTAGTGACCAATCGGTAGCAGTCTGGAGTAGCCAGCTTCCACAGTGCAATCACCACGTGCTTCTCCAACGGCAGGGCAGCTCTCATTCTCATGTCCTTGTGCCGCAGGGCTGGGGCAAGCTCCTCACACAGTCCCATGAATGTGGCTTTCCTCATCCGAAAGTTCTGCAGCCACGGCTCATCATCCCAGACATGCATGACGATGTGATCTCACCACTCAGTGCTTGTCTCCCGAGCCCAAAAGCGGTGTTCCACTGTGGTCAGCACCTCCGTGAATGCCACAAGCAATCTAGTGTCGTAGCTACTACGTGTGGTGAGATCAATGTCACACTCCTCTTGCCTTTGTAGTTTAAGGAATAATTCCACTGCCACTCGTGACATGTTGGTCAGAGCGAGCACCGTACTGGTCAGCAGTTCGGGATCCATTCCTGCTGCCCGAAAGAGGCAGGGCGCGCAGTACACAAACCGTTGAAAGATGGCGCCAAATGCGGACGGAAGCACAGGGATTGCTGGGATGCGAAGCAATGCATCACAGTTCATTGGGACAGGACCCAGGGTGCCCCGCGACCGCCACCCTCCCGCCTTCCCACAAGTCTTAGCGGCAAAAGAGAAGGAGATGCTCTGTGGGATAGCTGCCCAGAGTGCACCGCTCCGAACACCGCTGCAAGTGCCGCAAGTGTGAACACGCTATTGCGCAGGCAGCTGCCAGTGTGAACACACAACGGCGGTTTCCCTTCTGCGCTCTCTGAGCAGCGCTGGAACTGCCGGCGCTGTAACTTTGCTGGTGTAGACGTGCCCTCAGTGGCTGTCCCCTTTCCCTGGGCATTTACTGTCTGCTCACACATGGGGGGCGGGGGGGAGTAAGGAGAGGCCTACTGCCCCTGTTTGTTCCCCACCCCACACACACACACACCTTCTGAGTAGCAGGACCTCCCTAGACCTTGGCTCTCACACTGGGGAGGGCAGTGGGGAGTTCACGGTTATCATGACCCCCCTCCTTTCCCATTTTTGTGAGGACCAGCCCCTTATGAGCCGGGACAACGGACACTGCCTTAAGAGATGGGGCTGTGAATGGGAGGCATAAACCAGAACTTTTGGTCTCTGAGCAAAATTTCTAAAAGGAGCCCCTCCAGAATGCAGGCAGAGAGCAAGGATCATGCACAGGACACAGGGCTTGTCTACACTTCGAACGCTACAGCAGCGCCACTGTACACTTCAGGAGATGCTACCCATGCCGACGGGAGGGCTGAGAGGTGGTAGCTAGAATTCTTCTGTCTGCATGGGGACTTAGGTCGGCTTAACTACAGCAAGCAGGGGTGTGGATTTTTCATACGCCCAAGTACCATAGACTAGGCCACAGTCTCTGAAAATAGCCAAGGGAAGGGCGCCAATTCCCAGCATGTGGGTGCAGCTCAGATTGAGCAACCACATCGTGTCATCCTGAGCCACCAAGTTACCGTGACAACAGACTGCCTGGAAATGCTCTTGCTTCAGCAGAGCCCGAGCCTGTCTGCATGTGTGCAGTTCACCCTCAGTCGGATACACGGCAACCCGGAGTTACAAACTTTACCTCCGGTCACGTTTTCAGCAGTGCTTCCTGGCAGGGGCAGCGGGGCCGTGCACTAGAAGAGGAACTGAGCGAGGGGGGTCAGTGTGCAGAGGATCAAAGCCATAGTCTGAGCCCCAGACATGCACACAAGAAAACAGTTAGAACGAGAAATCTGTAAAATGCTCATGGTAAGGGGGCTCTATCCCCTTGCTCAGATAGCCCCAAATGCAGCATTAACACTGCCCCGCAGTCCCACGGGGCACAGCAAATTTAGACGATCCAAGGCAATATTTGGAGTCTGGAACACTTAGAATTGTTCATCTTCAAACCCGAAGCATTGCTCGACCTTACCTGGAACAGAACAGGCACTCGGCTGTACCGGTAGCTGTGTTAGAGAGGCAGGCCTGTTTGTACAGCACCTAGCACAGTGGGCTCCTGGTCCATGACAGAGGCTCCTAAGCACTCCCACAATATAGATAATAAATAATATGGAAGAAATGTAAGCTCAGTACTAAGCCCACTCAGATAGGGCAACATGAACCAAATGTCAGAGTTTGTAGAAAAAGGGTTCTCAGGGGAGAGGACTTTGTTGAATTCTGGTTCCAGGTTTAGAATTCACTCCTTAATAGAATCGCTTTAGTGAAGGAGTAAAGATGCGGTTTTGTGTCTAGCACCGATATGCGACTGAAATCACTTTACACCTATGGAAGAAGGATTTATTGAATGTCTTCTATGTTCCCATCGCCTTCTGAACCAGGAAAGGGAATATGGGCAGCGCGTGAACCGCCAGCTTGGGGAGGCAGGCCCCCAGCCCCACCCCTTCTGCCCCAGGGGTCCCCTACCCCTTCTGCCCTCCCTCTCCTGCCAAGCCCAGAGTCCCCCCCACCATGGCTGCCGGTGCCCAAGCCCCCTGGAGTGCCAGCCAGGCAGTGTGGCCCCAGCCCAGACTACAGGGGAAGAGCGGAAAGCAGGAGGGAGCCTGGGGGTGGAGCGTGGGTGGGGTCACGCCTGGCGGTTTAGGGAGGCTCAGCCTCCCCTAGCCTGTGATACCTGCCACCTGTGAAAGGGAAGATGAATAAAAGAGCCCTGGCCAATCAGAGCAATTACATTGTTTTAGAGGAGCTAGAGCAGAAGGGTAGCCTCGTGATCAAGGACTCAAGAGACTCTGTTCCATTGCCTGTCCGCTACAGACTGTGTGACATTGGGCAAGTCACTTAAGGCTGGTCTACACTGAAAACCCATATCTGCCTAGCTATGGCGCTCAGGGGTATGAAAAATCTGTAGCGCTTCAGTGTAGACACTCCCTACTTTGACAGGAGGGTTTCTCCCATCGGCGTAGGGAATCCACCTTCCCGAGAGGTGATAGCTAGGTGGATGGAAGAATTCTTCCGTCAGCCTGGCGCTGGCTACACTAGGAGTTAGGTCAGTTGAACTATGTGGCTCAGGGGTGGATTTTTCAAACCCCTGAGCGATGTAGCTGAGTCAGCCTAACGTTTTAGTGTACACCAGGTCAAACCGCAGGTGTGCACAGTGCTAGGTCGACAGAGGAATTATTCCATCAACCGAGCTATCGCCTCTCGGGGGGTGGATCAACTCCCACAACAGGAGAACCCTTCCATTGCTGTAGTGAGTGTCTACACTTTAGCTCTACAGCGGTGCAGCTGCAGCTGCGCCACTGTAGCGTTTTAAGTGTAGACATAGTCTTAGGGTGTGTCTACACTTACAGAGTTTTTGCGCTGTAAGTTTCACCGGTGATAGGGACCTGGTGAAAGTAAAGAGCTGGTTTGTGTCCTCACTCAATTCCTCAGGCGTCAGAGCGTGTTTTACACTACCAGCACTTCCATCGCCGATGAGAGCAGCGCTGTAGGGCAGCTATCCCACAGTGCAGCTCTCTCGATAGGTCTTGTGGGAAGGGGGGTGAGTGGAGGCATTTTGGGTCCCTGCTCAGTTCCCCATGCTGCCCTGCTTCATGTCTCAGGAGCCCCATTACTTCCTTGTTTCTTCCGTGGCATTTTTTAAAAAACCTCCTGCTGTCTGTCTGCTTTCCCAGCCACATCTACAAACAAAGGGAAAGGGAGCTTCAAACTTCCTGGGGCTTACACGGGTAGGGGCGAACGTCCCTACGTCAGAGCAGTGGAGATGCTGGCCAGAGTGGTGGCTTTTGGAACTCCGGAGGCCAAAAGGTGTTTACACTGCTAGAATGTGTCTTCACTTTCACAGCAGCGCAAAAAGAACAGCGGTAAGAGCTGTATGCCTCTCGTGAAGGTGGTTTTCTTTTTGTGGTGAAACTTCTGAGTTTCACCACAAAAAGTCATTAACAAGTGTAGATGCTCCCGTGGTTTTAGCGCAAAAAAAAAGGACTTTTTGCACTTTAAATGGTAAGTGTAGACATAGCCTTAGTCTTTCTCTGCCTTTGTTCCCGTGCCCCCTTCAAATAACAGCACTTCCCTTACAATACCGCTATGTGATAGGATGGACTTAAAGATTCTGAGGTGCTCCGATACCATGATAATGGCAGCCACGTAAGATAAGATAGAGTCCATTAGTGATGAACCTTCCATTTTGAAAGATTTGGGATATTCTGGACGTCTTTGTCTTTCTGCATTTCTGGGATACTAGAGATTCGTTTGTCCCCCTCGACCTGGAAATAGGAAAATAAATTATTCTTCTCATCGTTTCCAGTGTCGGCTACTTGCCTCGTATTATTTTTGCCTAGAAAAGGTTTGCTCCTTTGAATACCACTGCTGGTTCCAGGCCTTTGTTTCCAATGATTTCTATATAGTACAAACCAATGTTTTTATTCTGACTCTGATCAGACAATACAAAGTGTCTAGACTTTAGCATGAAAAGTGTTTCATTAAATATAATGTTGATTAAAGTAAAAATTCATCTAGCCTCCATTTAGGCTCCTCTATGTCCCTCCTTAAAGCCTAATTTTGTCATGATGCCAACAGATCGCTATAGTCTGGCTGTGGATAGGCAAGTGGCAAGCTGTGACTTCCGAATTTCTGCTAAAATTCTGTTAGCCTTAGTTTTATCTCATCCTCCCAGCTTGTCTGTCTGTTTTGTGTACCTGTTGTGGCCTGACAGTCGAATTGTGGGCTCTCTGTGGCATGTTCTCTGTCTGTACAACACCCAGCACAACAGGTCCGAGATCTGTGACTGGGGTTCCGAGGCGCTCCTGTGCTACGGTTAATAATCTTTACCATTATCACTGGTTTTGATCATGTTACAGCATTTGAGAACCACGGGCTATGCTAGCATTTTCACTGTATCTTCTACCCACAGGCATAGAGCCCATGAGATGCAGTGATGTTCCTACCTGAACAGAGCCGTCTGCAGCCATTTCCCTTCCTGATTCTCCTCGGACAAAGGGCTCGTTTCTCAGCTGTAACTTGCCAGCCGGTGCGGAATCCAGGTCTCTTCCTGCCTGGGACAAGTTCCCCCCACCTGCTGAGCGGGGACTGCCTGCCCCTCGCTCACCTTGCAGGAAAACACAAACAAAAGTTAAGTGACTGTAGGTGAGAAGCATTTCTGTGCAGCACTGGAACAAACCATCAAACTCTGCCTACATCCGTTTCTGGACTGTAAACTATTTTAATTTACAGAAAAGGAACAGGAATTTAACAGGCACAAAACGTAAGAGAATAAGATAGGCTGCTCAAATACCCTGTGATAGTGGATATGGCGGCAGCAGCTTTAACCAATATAAAGAGCAAACAGCCCAGCGCCAGGTGCAGCAATGGGAGATCCTGAAGGGAACTGCGGGGGGAGGCCTGAGGGAAGAGGGGAATCCTGAGGGGGTGGGGGAGGGGGTAGCTGGGGCTCCTGAATGGATGGGAAGCAATGGGAGAAGTCCTGGAGGAGGGGAGACATGCTGAGGCCCTGCATCCAGCAATGCCCAGGCCACAAAGGGGATCGCGGGGGGTAGCTTCACCTGTGCATAGACATGCCCCTCAAGTGATACTGTGGTGGGCTCCTCCGAATCTGCACGCAGCAAGAGCCAACAGGCGGGAGCAGGGAGTCGGGCCCAGCCCCGTGGGATAGGAGCCATAGCTGCGCAGTGAATGCAGGGTGGGCTCGGTCCCCCCCCCCCAAGAACACTTTCACTAGCCGCTTATGCCCCTAACTAATCAGATACATATGTTCAAAGTATGATGCAAACATTAACCAATTTATCGCAGCAAGACAATTATCCATCAGGTATTATTATCCCTATTGTAAACTGCTGGGGAAACTGAGGCAGACAAAGAGTGGCTTGCCCAGGCCACACGGGGAGCTGGTGCAGAGATAGTATTGCATCTCCAGGCTCCCTGTCTCCTACCCTGTGCTCATCCCTCCCTGCTGTCTCAATAGGGACCTGTTCACTGACCTTGGGGAAGGTATGTCCCGTCCTCAGGGGATCTGGGCTAGCCTCGCACGCTTGCCTTTTCAGCAACAGAGCTGCTCTTAGGGCCCCATGAGCACCTGGACTGACTGGTCCGTGGGCCTGGCTCCAGTCCAGGGGACTTCCCTCCCTCCCACCCATCCATCCCTCCCCTGACCCTCTCTGGGTCCAGGAGGGGCACCCCCGCCCCTTAGCCAAGCCACCCTAATCAAACGTTGTAAACAAATTCCCCAGACAGGTATCGAACCTGCCGCAGCGGCGGAGGCGCATTCGCGCAGAGAGAGCAGCCGGCTCCGGGAGCTCGGGACAGAGCTGGGTGGGGCGCGGGGCTGGCGGGCTCTGTGCCTGGCCATTGTGCACAGGCTGAGAGCGCCGGGAGCAGCCCGCCGGGAAGGTGCTTAATCAGCCTCTGGGCCGCTGAGCACAGCCGCAGCCTGCAAACGAGACGCCCCTGCCGGCCCCCGGGCTTACCTCCCGCTGCCTCCATCCCCCCGAGGGCAGCTCGGTGGACGGGACACAATTTTGCAAAGCTCAACAAAATGTCTGCTGGGATGAGCCGGCGGTAACCCTTTGGCTGCCAGCACGGGCTGCAGCGAGCAGACCCAGCTGCAGAGACCTATCGGCACCTTGTGGCGCTTTCGAAAAGTGTTGGGAGCTGTTCAGCCAAGCCACAGCTCTGCCCTTTGCGTTTTCTTGTCATTTACCTGGGACATTGGCCAGCAGCACATGGGATCCTTGTTACTTAAGGCAGGGCTGACCCATGTGCTTAACTTTACACGTGTGAGTGGGCCCCCAATTTGAAGTTGAGCGGCTGTGCCAGGGTTTGCAGGATGAGGGTTTAAAGCAGGATGCTGGAGAGGTGATGGCTGAGGGTTGTAGTTTCGCTGGGGTGCTCAGTTCACCTGCATGCACTAAAATGACTAATCTAGCTTGTATTTGTTCATTTGGATTCAATCATACAAAAGAGGGCTAGAAACCAGCCCTGGGCCCCCTGACAACAATTAAATACACTCAGGGCCGGCTCCAGGCACCAGCTTCTCAAGCAGGTGCTTGGGGCGGCCGTTCCGGACAGGGGCGGCAGTTCCAGGTATTGGGCGGCAATTCGGCGGACGGTCCCTCACTCCGCCTGGGAGTGAAGGACCTCCCGCCAAATTGCCGCCGCAGATCGCGATCGCGGCTCTTTTTACATCGCGATCGGGGCTTTTTTTTTTTTTTTTTGGTTTTGGCTGCTTGGGGCGGCCAAAACCCTGGAGCCGGCCCTGAATACACATCCCTATCAGATAGCACCCTGCCACACCACAGCATATACTATCATCCCCGCCAATCACTGTAGCAGCAAAATCACCCCTCATTTCACTCTGCCCTGACCTCACTCCTTCAGCTCCCCTCAGAAATTACATCCCACGCGGAGGCGAAAGGAGGGTGTGAGAAACTATGGTCGTGACTTTTGTGCCAGGCTTGTAGTGGTTTAGGGATGGCCAGACTGATCAAGCAATGGGGAGAGGGCAGGACTGTCAAAATTTCATAGTTTGTTTTTAAGGTGAGATGAGACCATCATGATCACCTAGTCTGACCTTCTATATAACAAAGGCCAGAGAATTTAACTCTGTGATTTCTGCATCAAAAGGCCATAACGTCTGGTTGAGATTGACGATCTTTCTCAAAATATGCACTCTATCTCTAAATAAAGACTTCATGTGATGAGAACCCACACGACCCTAGATAAATTGTTCCAATGGTGAATTACCTTCCTTGTTAAGAATTTGCAGTTTGAACTTGCTTAGGTTCAACTTCTAGCTACTGGACCCTGTTATGGATTTGTCTGCTAAATTAAAGAACCTTCTGACAGAAATCTTCTCCTTATGTACTACAAGCATTGCACTGCCATGCCATGTTCAGTTGGTTTCCACCAAGTACTTTTCCAAGTCACTCATTTCTAAGATACAGTTTCTCATCCTGTAAATATGACCTACGTTCTTTGTCCTTAGATGTATGACTTTCCATTTGGGTGTGTTAAATTGCATGTGGTTTGACTGACCCTTAATACCCTGTTGAATCAGTGCGCAGTGAATGCACAGCTTGTTGTTCTGAGTGAGATTTGCACTTTGTACACTGGTGTGGAGACTTTAAGTGAAGCTTTAAGTGTGGTAGCTGAGAACAGTCAAAGAGAAGGTTACGAGTTTGTTATTTTCTGTTTGCTTATTTTGGGAAAGGGAAGTAGGAAGAGAAAAAGCAGAAAGATGAACGAGAGTGACACAGTTGCAAAGTTAGCGCTGTACAGTAGCAGAAAAGAGAGACTATGAACATCTGTTGAGAATGAAAGAACTGGAACTAGAGGCCCTGAAGCAAGCCGAGGAGTTAGCACAGCAGCAGGTCCTAGAGATGCAACACCAATTGGACTTGCTAGAAAAGCAGAACCAGAACCAGACCCCTCCCACCCCACTGAGTCCCACCTCTCCAAAAACCCACCAATGGGGACAACGGTGTCCTGCCTAGAAAGAGACAGACGATCTCCCGGAATATAGAATAAAAAGTCCCCACCCTGATGGCAAAATTCTCTGTAAAGCTCTGAATATAGTCAAAGAAATGCTAATTCAGGATGCTTTAGATTACTGTCAATTAAAAAACCCCAATGTTTTGAAACGATTTCCGATGACCCCTGAAACATGCAGGGTGAAATGTAGAACGCTTTAAAGGGACGCTGGTCTGAGTAATGGGGAATATGTAAACAGGATGAAAGATCTAATGGGGAAATGGGTGAGCAGAAAAGGTGTTTAAAGTTTTGAACAAATGTTTGACCTTGTTGCTCAGGAGCAGTTTCTAAGCATATGTAAAGATGATGTGAAATAGTGACTCTGGGATAAAAACGTGAGAACTGTGGATGAGATGACGTCGCTAGCTGATGCCTTTGAGCAGACCCAGGCATCTATTGAGTGTAAACCACAGAAAGAGGGGTTTAATCCTGGTGGGAAGCAGGGTTCCCGTTTTACCCCTGGGGAAAAATGAGGGTGGCTGGGAGTCTGGGCACTCATCTCCCCAAAACCATTCTTCTAATCTCCATTCCAAACCCTTCTGTAAAAACAGAAGAGCTAAAAAGGTGCTATCACTGTAATTCCACTGATCACCTGAGGAATAAATGCCCTGTGCTGGGAGGAAGCAAATAGCCCATGTTAATACTGCTGTCCTCAGCACAAAAGCCTCTCAGGTGCCAGACACTTATACTGGTTTTGTGGGATTAGCATCTGCAGAACCAGACATGGAGCACATAAAGTTTAAGATTAATGGCAGGGAATACTTAGGATGGGGAGAGAGAGGTGCAGAGAATTCTGTGGTTAAGCCGAGTGTAATTCAAGAAGGTGACATATCACTAGGACAAAGGGCAGAGCTTTTATTAGTAGGAAATTTCAGGATTTTTGTGCCTTTGGACAAAATGCACATAGAAACTGATGGTTTAGAAAGTGAATGAAAGGTGGGAGTGGTGGACAATTCCCCATTAACATACTTATTGGAAATGATTTTTTCCATGTAGCTCAGGCTATTGAAGTATTTGTCTGCAGCAAGAAGGAGTATCGTGCTGGGATCCCAGAGGTACTGACAGGGGCAAGAAGGGGTAAGGTGGTGGTGGACTCATAGAGGTGTTGGCATGATGTGTAAGGAAGGTGGGTACTGCCTCACTCCACTCACTGGTCACAGTAGTGAAGGATCAGGAGAGGCATGTCTCATTGCCCGTGCAGCTTGCTTTGTAAAATGTTAATAATGCAATATATTAAACTTTGAGATGTGCCACTTCAGCTGAGCTCTATTTGGCACGAGACCAAGAATGGGCATGCAGCAAAACTGGCTTCAAACTCCTGCAAAGTGAATGAAAGAAGCAAGCAGAGCTGGCTGAAAAATGCAGACCAGCTCTGTAAACAAGTTCCCTTCAGCTCCAGTGGCCAATGGTCTGACCAGCTGGGAAACTACTCAGCTGTGACCTCTTTAAGGCATATGGCTTGAGAGGTACTGCCCAGAGAGCAAACTGCTCAGAAGGGGGTTGTGTATCCAGGCAACCTCCCTGCCTCATCTCCCCCCTGAGGACTCTGCATCAGGGCCGGGGCTGCACTCACTGGCGGCGGGAGTGCAGCGACCCGGCCCCAGCCGTGCCACTGGTGAGTGCTGGGGGGGTGGTTCTCCTTTGCCCCCCAAGCCAGTCCCCCCCCAGAGGCCTGGGGCCAGCCCCCTGCTGCCCCCCGCAGAGGCCTGCCCCCCCCCCACGGGGGGGCTGCGTAAGGCTCCAGAATAGCTAGGGATGGCCCAGTGGATAATTCTCTGAAGACATCTACGCAGTGTGCAGCGGCAGTCAAAAAAGCCAACAGGATGTTGGGATCATTAAAAAAGGGATAGAAAATCATAGACTCATAGATTTTAAGGTCAGAAGGGACCATTATGATCGTCTAGTCTGACCTCCTGCACAACGCAGGCCACAGAATCTCACCCACCCACTCCTGTAATAAACCCCTAGCCTATCTCTGAGCTATTGAAGTCCTCACATTGTGGTTTAAAGACTTCAAGGTGCAGAGAATCTTCCAGCAAACGACCCATGCCCCACGCTGCAGAGGAAGAAATAAGACGGAGGATATCTTATTGCCCTTATATAAATCCATAGTACGCCCACATCTTGAATATTTACTGCATACAGATGTGGTCTCCTCATCTCAAAAAAGATATACTGGCATTAGAAAAGTTTCAGAGAAGGGCAACTAAAATGATTAGGGGTTTGGAAAGGGTTCCATATGAGGAGAGATTAAAGAGACTAGGACTTTTCAGCTTGGAAAAGAGGAGACTAAGGGGGGATATGGTAGAGGTATATAAAATCATGATTGGTATGGAGAAAGTGAATAAGGAAAAGTTATTTACTTGTTCCCATAATATAAGAACTAGGGGCCACCAAATGAAATTAATGGGCAGCAGGTTTAAAACAAATAAAAGGAAGTTCTTCTTCACACAGTGCACAGTCAACTTGTGGAACTCCTTGCCTGAGGAGGTTGTGAAGGCTAGGACTATAACAGGGTTCAAAGGAGAACTAGATAAATTCATGGAGGTTAAGCCCATCAATGGCTAGCCAGGATGGGTAAGGAATGGTGTCCCTAGCCTCTGTTTGTCAGAGAGTGGAGATGGATGGCAGGAGAGAGATCACTTGATCATTACCTGTTAGGTTCACTCCCTCTGGGGCACCTGGCATTGGCCACTGTCGGTACACAGGATACTGGGTTGGATGGACCTTTGGTCTGACCTAGTACGGCCGTTCTTATGTTCTTATTACAATATTCAAACAATAGAAATGTTTATATGGCAGGAAGTGAGGACTTCAGCGAGATGTGTTTCCCGCCTGCAGTGTGACGGGGGGGAGGGGAAGGAGGGGTTGGGTACAGTAGTGGGGAGGGGGCAAAGAATGGGTCGGGGCATGGCTGGAGTGGCATGCCAAAGCAGGGCTGGCGGGGCCCAGCTGATATGTGCGTGCATGAGTGGGAGGACAGCTGGCTCAGTATGCATATTGCAGGATATGGTACCTACAAAGGCGTAGATGATTACTACCTCTTACCAACAACATATCTTTTCCTGTTCAAAACAACTAGAAAATAAAATGTAAGTGGCAAAGAACTATGTTAACACAGAATTAAGTTTGCTCGGTGGTAGGTCATCCCTTGCAGAATGCTGAGTTAAGCAAAACTCAAACTTCTGAAAACCAGGAAATGCATAGTTAAGGTTGCCCATGAAACCATAATTCTGCCCTCTTTCAGCAATGCTCCAACACAGCCCATTAACACATACGCCTTCACTCTGCTAACCCCACACTTGCTGAAATGTACAAGCTCTTCAGCTCCTTTTACAGCTCATTCACTCTCACCCACAGAATTCCATCGGATGTTACTAAAGGACAAAAAGGAGGGGGAAGAAACATTGCCAACACTACATCTTGTTCCCCTGGAGCTCACAGTAGCCAATGCAGTCAGTGCAGTCCAGGTGTACTCCAGGTGCAGTCAGGGGGTTAGGTGCACCTATGCTAAATGGTGCAGGCAGTAGTTGGGCCTGCTTGATAAAGGTGTGTTTGTAATCTGAAAACATGTGAGGATTACTTTGAGGTGTGTTACAGAGCTGTGATTATCAGCTGAGGAGATCTATATATTGTACCCTCCAATGTGTGTGAGCAAAGGGAAGAGCTGTATGTGTGCCTTCAGGCTCCAATATGCATCACGTCAGTGCAGAATTGTGTATATTATATAATATGACCAGGGCACAGGGGTTGTATTATTAAGGGTATTGGCAATGTGAACTGGGTTATAAGAGCAGTCGAATCATTTATTATCTGCCTGCAGTCCAGGTAAAGGGAGTGTGGTTGGTATCAGGTGTAGCTGTACTAAATGGTGGAGGTAGTGATTAGATCTGCTACTCCTGGGGGAATTCTGTGCCACTGCACATGCATGGAATTCATGTCTCCCACAGATTTCTTTGCTTCCCCGCAGAAAAATGAGTTTCTGACAGGGAAGCAAAGGGAAGCTGCAAGAGTAGTCACACACCACTCCCTAGCTGGGCAGGTACATTGTTTCAGGCACCCAGAGTAGTTGGTGGAGAGGTAAATCACTTCAGGGCTGGGGACACTCCAGCCAGTGGCTCCTACCCTGAACCAGGATCAGCTGCTAGTCCCAGCTGGGCTGGAGGCAGGAGAGGACGGGACTTCCTCTTCCCCTGCAAGGAGTGGCTGGGGCTGTCAGACCCACCCCTAGAAACCTCCTCCAGCTAGAGGAAGCTCCGCATCCTCCCCTGCTTCCTACCCCCATTGCTCCTCAGCTGTAGGGGGAGGGGTCACTGAGTCCATATCCCGGGGGGGAAGAGAGAGAGAAAAGGAGGCTTCAGGGTGATCTCCCACCTTTGTGAAGGTAGTGGCCTCTGCTCCAGTACCAGATGACTCAGCTCCATGTCTCTGCAGGGCTGTAGCAGACATTACTCATAGGCTGCCAGGAGCATCCACAGGAAGACTAAGCTCTTTCACAGTCCATTGTCTTTCTCCTGAACCAGGTCTCTCCTGATCAGAGATTTCTGCACCAGTATCTCTCCATGCAGGGAGCTCCTTGCCATTTACTCTGACAACCCTGTGCTTACAGCCTGGTTGTGCCATGGCAACCTTTACCAATCCTGTATGAGAAGTGGCAACTGCCTGAGGTGCCTCTGTGCTCCAGGTAGCAGCATTGCCAGGAGTTGCCTGCTGCCTGTTCCCACTCAGCACAGGATATTTATTCCTCAGGTAGTCAGTGGAATTACAATGATAGCAGCTCCTGGCCTCTTCTGCTTTTACAGGAGATTTGGGCTGAGGACTGGAGGAGTGAACTTGGGGAGGTGAATGTCCAGCCTCCCATCCACCCTCGGACCTTGCTTCCCACCAAACTTTAACCTCTCTGCGTGCTAGGTGCTTGGGATTGCTCAGTTTTATCTGCAAGAGTGGCAAGTTATTTGACCGTCTCTACCTTTTTATCCCATAAACACTGTTTCACATCATCACTAGATATTCAGGAACTGTTCCTGAGCTACCAAATCACACATTCCTTCAAAGCTTATAATACCTTTTCCTCAACCCACTTATCCAGTAGATCTCATTTGATTCACATAAGCCACATTACTTAACCCAGCCCCTCTCAAAGCTTCTAAATTTTACTCAGCAAGTTTCAGGTGTAATCTGAAACTGTTTCAAAACCAAGTCCTTAAATTTACCATAATTGGAAGTATCACCAATTAGCATCTTATTGAATATGTCCAGAGCTCTCCCAGTCAACTTTGCAACCAAAGTGGTCGTCTTTTGATCAGGCATTGCATGGAGCATACACAGACTTTCCACCATGAAGTATTCAGCAATATCCCAAGATTTGCTATATGCTGGACACAACCACTCCCACTTGTGGATTTTTGGAGAGGTGGAGCCCCCTGGTGGGAGGTTGTCTCCTCCACTCCATTACAGCCAATTCATGTTTCATTTCTTTGTCTTTCAGTTCCAGGGCTATCTCTTGGTCAGCTTTCTGCCTGGCTGCTTCTGTGTCAATTTCCATCTGTTTTAATTCCATCTGTCTCTTATGCAGTCAGTCATTTTCTTCTGCTTGCAACCTGTGGAGCTCCAACTTTTTGGAACTTCACTTTCACTCATTGTGCTGTTTTTCCTGTCCCTGCTTGCCTGGAATAAGCAAACTGGAAAATAAACCAGTAACCACGGTCTGTTCTCTAGCCAACACCCTTAAAACTCACTTAAAATCACCACCAGTGTCTAAGGGTAATAAGCTGTGCACATTATCCTGCTTGACTACGCCACTAGCTGACAGAATACAATTTAAACAAGTATCACACAGATCTCTCCATCCATAGGTGTGTACACGGGGTGTGCCTGGGCACATCCTAATGCCCTCTCAGAAGTGGCCGACAGGGCACCATGTCCCTGGGGCCGGGGGGGTGGGTTTGCTCCAGGCACCACCCCCCCACAGCTCCCATTGGCCGGGAACGGGGAACTGTGGCCAATGGGAGCTTCGGGGGAGGTATCTGGAGGCGTGGCAAGGGTAGCATGCAGAGGCCTATGCCGCCCTGCCCCTCCCCATGGTGAGCGGCACAGCGTGGGGACGGGGCCGGGGCCAGGGCAGGCAGGGAGCACGCCGCTGCATGTAAGTGGTGCCGGGGGAGCCCGAACCCCTCCTGGAGCACCCCACCCCCCCCTGCCTGCACCCTGTTGAACTGGGCTCCCCTTCCCCAGGGCCGGGCCTGCAAACAGCCTACCCTCCTGCACCCCAACTCCTTGCTCCCCAGCCCCCCAACCCCCTGCCTGCAACCCCCCTGCCCTGAGCCCCCTGTCTGCACCTTGCCCCCCAACTCCCTGCCCTGAGCCCCCTCATACACCCTGCACCCCTTCTTTGCCCCAATCCCTTGCCCTGAGCCCCTTCCTGCACACTGCACCCCCTCCCACACCCCAATCTTTATGATGTTTGCCTTTAAAAAAAAATTCCCTGGGTGCATATCCTAATGAAATGTGCTGCGCACGCCTAGGTCTCCATCATTCCCAGAGCTTTTGGCTCAGCTCTGCAGATGTCCAGCCCAGTCACACTCCCTACTTTCATCTGGCTTCTCTCACTCAGGACAAAGCCAAATGCACACAAGATGACATCTGGAAAGATGAGAGTTTCAGTTGATGAACCTGCCAGTTAATAGCTGCTGCTGGAAATACAGTAGTGGAGTATACAGACATTAAACTAATCAGGCCTTTGGAGAATTTACAAGGGGAAATCCAGAAAGTTTATAAATTGGGATTCTGCAGAAAAGTACAGGGGTCTGAGAGCCAGGATTTCCACTGACTTGCTGTGTAACCTTCGGCAACTCACATCACCTTCTGTGCCTCCAGTTTCTCCTCAACTTTCCCCTCCTCTGGTCCAGGGGTAGCAAAGTGTGACCGAGGGGGGTACCTGTGTCACAATTCACTACGAATGAGAGAGCATCAACCCCAGAGCACAGGATGAGAAAGTTCAGAGGGAGCAAATCTTTATGGAGGATTAATGCCCTGTCACAATTTGTTACCATTGTGAAATCGCCACTGTAAATATAGACACAACTATAGAGGGGTATTTTTCAAAATATAAAACTGTATTGTAACAAGATATGAAAACTAAAATGTTCTTGTTTATATTTCAACCGTTTTTAAAAAACAAGCATCTGGACACTTTTCTTTACTGAAATGTACAGTAATGTTACATTTCACTACTTCTCATTTATATTTCAGTTGTGTTATTTGAAGAAAACAAATACTCCAACAAAATTATACAATGTACATTTAAATATCTGATCTATGCACACTGGTTGCAGCTGTATTCTATCAGTCAGGTTTTCTTCATGGGTTCTCTCTGGAAGGTAGGGCACATACCTGACTCTTATCAAAGATCCAGTGTGACTCTTACAATAGATGAGAAAATGAAATCACAAAACTAACAATGGTACAGATTGTAAATTTTACCAGTTAATTGAAACAAAATAATATTCCTTGAACATATCATTACTCAAGATATAACTATCAGCAGCAGTGGAAATACTTGCTACTGTGGTATTATTAGAAGAATCCTGATCCTTACGCAGGTTATGATGTTGGGTCAATATACACCTGGCTACATCTTTGGCCATGAGTTTTATTCTTCTACTGCAAATAATCATTCTCCTTATTTATCTGCTTCAACATATGGTGTGTGTTTGATACCATTTTGTGTTTCTTACCATCATGCCATCTTTATTTTATTTTGCAAGGCACATAATTGCAGTATAATCAGTAGTCCTCCATGCTCTCAGAAAAAAAAAAAAAAACCAATCAAATGGTGGTTACATTGTGACCAAAACTGTAAATAGAAGTCTTGATTTATTCACTAGTGTCAATTACTCCAAATAATTAACTGGTTTGCAAATACCTTATTGGCAGTCATTTTAAATTATATTTGGAGCCTCAGTTTATGTTTCTCCAAATTTTGGTTTACTGCTGGTGGATATAATGCTATCCAAATGGATTTCACAGCTTTATCATCAATAGCAACCATTCACTCCTCCACATTTTTAACACTACTTAAAATGACTTTATTCCACTCTATCTTCCCATATACTACGGGCTCACTAAGTATATGTAATAGAGTTACCTGACTTTCATTAAAAGAATTGCTATTTTTCTTCTAAATGTAGTTAGAGCCTCGTGTGGTTTCTACAGTACTGATGTCTTTATGCTGTAAATAGGTTTCTGCAAATTAATAACACTGCTAATTAGAACAAAATCATAATCATACATAATTAATCAATATTGAATATTTGACATTGAATACCTTTAGGATTAGTGGTCCACAGTTGAACACAAGAGACAGTGATGGGCACAACTATTTTGGTTTTCCTAGGGTTACCATACATCCAGTTTTTCCTGGACATGTCCGGCTTTTTGGTAATCAAACCCCCGTCCGGGGGGAATTGCCAAAAAGCCGAACATGTCTGGGAAAATACCGGCCGGGCACGACCCCTCCCGCGGCTGCTGTGCTCCTCCCCTGACTCTTCGGCTCTGTTTAAGAGCCGAGCTGCCCGAGCGCTCCGGCTTTGGGCAGCCCCCATGCCTCCAGACCCTGAGCCGCCAGCCGGGCACTTCCCCTCCCGGGCTCCAGGGGCGCAGGGTCCAGAGGCATGGGGGCTGCCCGAAGCCAGTAGCGCTCGGGCAGCTCGGCTCTTAAACAGAGCCGAAGAGTCAGGGGA
>NW_020665302.1:1693796-1717310 GCF_002925995.2 Terrapene triunguis
GCTGCCCAGCAAACCGTGAAGCCAGTAGCGCTCGGGCAGCCCTTTTCACTTGGCTGGGAGGGAGAAGGGGGAGTTAGGGCGGGGACTTTGGGGAAGGGGCAGAGTTGGGGCGGGGCTGGGGTTGGGAAAGGGGCGGGGCCAGGGCCCCATGAAGTGTCCTTTTTTATTTTTTAAATATGGTAACCCTAGGTTTTCCAATCCACTGAGTTTTCCAGTTCCTTGGTAGAGGACAGACCTGAAATTTGAAAGGACTGTACCACAGCTGACTGTTTTGCTTTTTCTAACAATTTCTGTACATGTTTTGTAACCCTTTGTTTCTACTTGCAACGACTCAATGCTCATATGTATTCACTTGCTTTCATATAATCGTATCAGAGTCTTACGCTACATAGATCACTTGATTTGCTGTGGCCAGTGTTGCTACCAACACCTGACTCATGCTAAATGCTCGTGTTTTGTGCCCATGTTCAATGACGTAGTTAGCCAGGCTCAAATTGCACAAGTCATTCAATGTCCATTATGAAGCACAGTCAGCACAAGTGCATGCTGTGCCCATTTCTCTTTGGAGCTGTCTGGAAGAGATTATCCTCATTGTGACAGTTTAAAACGGCTTTCACAACACCACGACATGTGAACTCTGAAAGCAAGTATCTAAAAAACCCACCTCCAATTCAAGAATTGCCTTTCATAGGTCATCTCATTAACCCAAGAGATCAAACAATTTTTTGGTTTCCATTAATGTTATCTGTAAGTGTACATGCATAAGCATGTTATTGGAAATATGATCATTTCAACAATTTTATAATGTTTTCTAAACATTCATGCAGATTTTATCAGTTGTAATGTCTGACTAACACACAATACAACCGTGCAGACTATATTCTTTATATTTACATTGCCAACAGAACAACAGTCTTCAAACTAGCATTTTATTTCCTGAAGTGCAGTCCTCAGAATTTCAAGACTTACATTACAGTTCCATTGTCATGTATTAAAGTTATTAAAAACCCACAAAGGAAGTTATATCACTGGTACACAGGTGTATTTGAATCCTATATACTACATTAAGTACAGACAATCCCAAAGTATAACAATGGAAAACATCTTACCATAATAACCCAAAGATTTGGTGCATTGAAAGGAAGCCATAATATACCACTTTGCAGAATTCCACTCTGTGATCCTTGAAAAAAAATCATTAAAAATGCAGTTACATTTGCCTGTGAAGCAAAGCAGTCAGTATGGATTACTTTGTATTTCCCAATTTCAGGGCATGTTTACTACTACTCATTCCCTGACATAGCATAGTTTTTGCTGTTTCTTAAGACTGTGCTTAACCGCCTTTCTGAAAATGGGATTTGCCCATGTTGGGCATGATAGTTTAACATTTACCTTCTCCAGTTTCATTCATCTTGCTCTGCCTGACAGAATGCTAGTGGCAACTACGGATGAGATGGCTTGTACCTCTTGACACTCAAGCAAGTTTAAATTTGGCATAAAAAACACAATTTAATTTGTAACAAAAAAGGCATGAAAGGGATCCTTACTGTTACATAGGTTTTTTGTAAGTCCATTTACAAACCTTATGCTTTTAAGACCCCCCCGTGTGCTCTGTCATACTTACTTTAAAAAGTGACTAAGCAGTGCATATACTTGTATTGATGTCATGGCCCCACTGAACTGTATATCAAAATTAATGTGGCCCTATACATGTCATGGATTGTATCTAGTCAGGTATATATCTCAAATTATTTTTGAATACAGGTTTGGCAGCAGTAAGTACAGTGAAATGCAGTAATTAGCAGTTTGTATTCACAATTCCAAGCTAGGTGGAGTTAAACATGTCTTAGCACATATTGATCTGATGGTTTGATTATTAATTGATATTTCCATGTAGCATCACAATAAGTGGCCTACCTTTCCACTTGTTTTCTCGACCACACAACACAAATGCACATCAATAACCTACAACAGGTGTTGAAAGAATAGTTAACATTTCAAAACCAGAGGAATAAATCCAGTTACTTTCCATGTTTACAGCTATTTCAATTTACCTCATCACCCAGCCATCTTCCTAGCATCAGGTCACGAAATGCAGTGTCATACAAACCATTTTTTCTTACTTTGGCCTCCAGTCTCCCTGTAACCTTGTGGGTCAGAACAAATCTTACTAGAAAAAAAATTAATGCATATTACATGCATGGTAACACAACTACTGTTTGACCATCATGAATGCTGCCATTCTTACATGGAAACTTTTAACATGCTTCATAAATGGAAGTAGGTTAACAAATGGTTTAAAAAGAAATGTGTGGTAAGCAATACCTTTGAGAAACCATTCTTTGTCTTCACCATCCTCCATAAGCATGTCATCAACATTCCTTGGATTACTGCTTGCAACTTCTGCTACTACACACTCCTCTTCTTCCATGTCTTACCTCCACCTTGATCACTTGGCTGTCGTGAGACTGGTGAGATACATCACCTCCCATTTCTCCAATCTCTGAGGCAACTGTTTTCTCACTGTCACCCACAGCAGTTTCCATTTCCATGTTTTCCTGTGATCTGTTTTCAGGGACTAATGTTGGGGGCTCTTTAAATAGTTTTAAGAGGGAGATACTGTACATAGATCCTAAAAGTTTCCCTGAGATGGTTTCAAATTTAACTCTTTTGCCCTCGACAGTGGTAACTTTGTATGTTCCATAGTAGGTAGGTTGCAGTGGCCCTCCCTTTCTTGTTTGCCTTCTCGATTCAGTAACATGACACTGTCTCCAACCTCCAATGTTAGTTTTCCATGTTTACAAGTCTTAGTTTTGGCATACCATGTTTGTGGTTTTTCTTGTTCTTTAGAAATATTACTAAGAGCCAGTTCAATGTCAGCATCATTTCTAAATTTCAAGTGTGTGCTGCACTCTTTGTAGTATTCTTCACCGAGCTCCTCGACATCTGTTGGCTTGGTAAATAAATGGAGAAGGAGTCGTGTTTGTAAAATGAACAGTCACAATAACATGTGCACCCAAAAGCTGATGGTTCTTAAAGACACTGACTGTGTAATTGTCTGAGACTTGGGGCTGGTCTACCCGGGGGGGGGGGGGGAGGGAGAGAGAAAAATTGATCTAAGATACGCAACTTCAGGTACGTGAATAGTGTAGCTGAAGTCAAAGTATCTTAGATCGAATTACCTGGGGTCCACACGGCGCGGGATCGACGGCTGCGGCTCCCCCGTCAACTGCGCTACCGCCGCTCGCTCTGGTGGCGTTCCGGAGTCGATGGTGAGCGCGTTCGGGGATCGATATATCGCGTCTTAACGAGACGCAATATATCGATCCCGGATAAATCGATTGCTACCTGCCGATACGGCGGGTAGTGAAGACATACCCTTGGTCTGGGAATATTGCTTCAAAGCCATACAGTAGTCAAAAGGGTGACGTTTTGGTTGTTGTTTGGTTTTGATTGCAAAGAAAATAAGAGGTCACCAAGAAATTCATCCCAATTACTCCCAGTGTCATCAACCAGCTTCTGCAATGCTCTGTAACAAATGGTGATGGATTATTTGTGGGGGGAGGGAAAAGGACTGTCTTTACTGAGAGAAATTCTACAGAATCCAAAAGTTGTAAGGAGGAGGCCATCCTAGTGCACTGGTATGATTACTTTTTCTTGAAATACAAGAAAGTGGAATTGCAATGTACTAAAATAACTGAAGATTTTGAAGCAATTTGCAGCTTCTGTCATAGTGCATTCTCCTTGCTATTAATACTAGCATTTTCCCAGCCCTAAAATTACCTTTTGATGGATTTGTTTGTGTTTTCAGCCAATCCATTGATTGTGGGTAGGATGGGCTGGTGAAGCTACGTTGTATTCCCAATTTTTTGCAAAGCTCCAGGTTACACTGAAAGAAAATAAGTTATACCATAAACTTTCCTTTGGACAGGTGTGGTGGGTAAAGAGACCAAAGAATAAAATGTTATAGCAACCCTGATGGGTGACCAGCAGTAATCCTTGCCAAAGTTGAGTGGGAGTTCAGAGAAACTGGTCAGCAAAAATGCCCATAAAGAAAAAAACTCACGAGGGCAATGAAGCCCATGTTCACCGTCAGCTATCTGTGACTGAATGTGTGGTTGAAGACAGAGTCAAAAACAACCTCAGAAATAAGTATTTACCTCATTGTGAATTCTGACCCACAATCTGTCAATATATGCTGTGGACATCCAAATTGCATTATAATTCTGTACATTGTGTGTCACCACAAAAAGCCGACTTATTTATATCTTGAGGTTGTAGAGGTGTGTTCATTATGTTTTGAAGGCCAAAACTATAATGAGTTCAACAAAGAATTAGATCAGTTCCTCAGGATAGGTGCATCAGCTATTAGCCGAGATAATCGGGGATGCATCCCCATGCTCTGGGTGTCCCTAAACCTCTGCCTGCCAGATGCTGGGAGTGGCCAATGGGATGGTTCACTCAGTGATTGCTTGTTCTGTTCATTCCCTCCGAAACACCTGGCACTGGCTGCTGTCAGAAGACAGGATACTGGACTAGACAAACTATTGGTCTGTCATAAACATACAGCTAAGGGTAGCATAAAATCCCTCCTTTACCTGTAAGGGGTTAGGAAGCTCAAATAACCTGGTCCTTTTGGTCAGGTGCCAACCAATAAGGAAAGATACTTTCAAATCTGGGGGAGGGAGGTGTTTGTGTACTTGTTTTTGCTCCCTCTGGATAGAGAGAAAGGGACCAAGCAGGTAACCCAGCACCTACTGAAATGATGAATCTATGATTACAGAAATTGTAAGTAATAGTAAGGAAATGTGTTAGATTATCTTTTGTTTTAGCTTGTGAATTTTCCCTATGCTAAGAGGGAGGTTTATTCTTGTTTTTGGAACTGAAGTTGAGCCTAGAGGGGAATCCTCTGTTTTAAATCTTTTTATTACCCTGTAAAATTACCTTCCAGCCTGATTTTACAGAGGTGCTTCTTTTACTTTTTTCTTTATAATAAAGTTCTTCTTTTAAGAACCTGATTGGGTTTTAGTGTCCTAAAAACCCAAGGGTCTGGTCTATGCTCATCTTGTTAACCTATTGGTTGGTAGATTATTCTCAAGCCTCCCCAGGAAAGGGGGTGAAGGGCCTTGGGGGGATATTTTGGGGAAACAGGCACTGCATTTGAGTGTGGTTATGGGGAGGGGGTAGTAATAGCAATTGAAAAGTTTGTACATCAGGCAGTGAGGACTTCAGGGAGATGCATTCTCAGCTTGCTGTGTGGAAGCCTAGGTACAGTGGGGAGGGAGGGAGCCGGGTTGTGGGGGTGGGGAACACACTGAATGTGTCATGTGGGGAGGTGAAGTGCACCTGTTTGGTGTGGGGGCATGGCTGGTTCAGTCTGCAAATTGTACGTACCATGTTCTGCAACTGCCTAAATCAGTGGTCCCCAAACTTTTTACCTTGTGCTCCCCTTTACCACTTTGTGCCCCCCCCCCCAGAGCTGGGAGCAGAGAACACAGACAGGGGTAAAGGGGCCAAGGCTAGGGGCCAGGTTGGGAGCGTAGCCTTGGCCAGGGACTGAGGCTGGCAGCTCGGGGGTTGGGCCAAGGCTAGGAGCGAAGCTGGGTGATGCTTTCTTCCTGCCCGCCGTCGGGGCTGGCCTGGGTCCCAGACACACTTCCCCTGAATGTTCCTCTGTGCCCCCCTAGGGGGATGCACCCCACCGTTTAGCACCTCTGGCCTAAATATTTAAAAAAAACTGGGAAATTCAGTGGCAAACCATGCTGATGCCAAGGGAAGGTTGCTTGTGGTATGGGGTCCCCTTGCAGAATGCTGAGCAAAACTCAAACTTCTGAAAACCAAGAAATGCAGAGTTAAGGTGGCCTGTGCAGGCTGAACTTTGCCTGCTTTCAGCTATGCCCCATTTATACACACACCTTTACTCTGTCAGCCCCACAGCTGCTGAAATGTGCAAGCTGTTTACCTACTTTTACAACCAGAGTGGCTCACACACTGCAGGAAGATAAGCATTCTTCATGTGCAGGGCCCTAGCCCGTAGGCATGCTCAGAGGCTACCTGCTGGATTGGGTCCAGGGTGGTGGTGGTGTCCATGCCCACCTTACAACTTATCCTAGGGTGAGAGCAGTTTAGTTTCCTGGGATATGGGAAAGGGATAGCTCAGTGGTTTGAGCATTGGCCTGTTAAACCCAGGGTTATGAGTTCAATCCTTGAGGGGGCCACTTAGGGATCTGGGGCAAAATCAGAACTTGGTCCTGCTAGTGAAGGCAGGGGGCTGGACTCGATGACCTTTCAAGGTCCCTTCCAGTTCTAGGAGATGGGATATCTCCATTAATTTATTATTTAATTTATTTAAAGCAAGTTCAGTTCCCCCCAACCCTCTCTGCCACAGGGGGTCTCCCACTTTGCAGGAAAATGTTCTGACCATTGGGCTATGGGATATTCTGATGTGGGGGGATCCCTCAATCTCACCTACTGAAGCTGTTCCACTGTGGATAAATAATGAGTGATTCATAGAATCATAGGACTGGAAGGGACCTCAGGAGATCTAGTCCAGTCCCCTGTGCCCATGGCAGGACTAAGTATTATCTAGGCCATCCCTGACAGGTGTTTAAGAGCAGGTTAGACAATTTCCAATGATGGAGATTCCACAACCTCTCTAGGCAATTTATTCCAGTGCTTAACCACCCTGACAGTTAAGAAGTTTTTCTTAATGTCCAGCCTAAACCTCCCTTGCTGCAGTTTAAGTCCATTGCTTCTTGTCCTATCCTCAGAGGTTAAGAACAATTTTTCTCCCGCCTCTTTGTAACAACCTTTTAATGTACTTGAAGACTGTTAGGTCCCCTCTCAGTCCTCTCTTCTCCAGAAGAAAACTCAAGTTTTTCAGTCTTCCCTCAGAGATCATGTTTGCTAGACCTTTAATAATTTTTGTTGTTCTTCTCTGGACTTACTCCAATTTGTCCACATCTTTCCTGAAATGTGGCACCCAGAACTGGACACAATACTCCAGCTGAGACCTAATAAGCACAGAGTAGAGCAAAAGAATTACTTCTCGTGTCTTTAGGGTGACCAGATATCCCGATTTTATAGGAACAGTCCCGATTTTGGGGTCTTTTTCTTATATAGACTCCTATTACCTCCCACCCCCGTCCCAATTTCTCATTTGCTATCTGGTCACCCTATGCGTCTTGCTTACAACACTTCTGCTAATACATCCCAGAATGATTTTTTTTAAAAAAACAGTGTTACACTGTTGACTCATTTAGCTTGTGATCCACTATGACCCCAGATCCCTTTCCACAGTACTCCTTCCTAGGCAGTCATTTCCCCTTTTGTATGTGTGCAATTGATTGTTCTTTAAGTAGAGGACTTTGCATTTGTCCTTATTGAATTTCATTTCTCCAGTTTTTCTGGATCATTCTGAATTATAATCCTATCCTCCAAAGCACTTGCAACCCCACCCCGTGTGGTATCATTCGCAAACTTTGCAAGTGTGCTCCCTATGCCATTATCTAAATCATTGATGAAGATATTGAACGGAACCAGATACAGAGCTAATCCCCATGGGACCCCACTTGTTATGCCCTTCCAGCATGACTGGGAACCACTGATTACTCTCTGGGAGTGGTTTTCCAACCAGTTATGCACCCGCCTTATAGTAGCTCCATCTAGATTGCATTTCAGGTCATGCAAGAGAGTATCAAAAGCTTTACTAAAGTCAAGATATACCATGTCTTCTGCTGCGGTATGTGGGGGAAAAGGAGGAGAAGAGAGACAGGACGACTATCCACAAAGCTTGTTACCCTGTCAAAGAAAGCTATCTGGTTGGTTTGACATGATTTGTTCTTGACAAATCCATGCTGACTGTTACTTATCTAATTGTCTAGATCTTTGCAAATTGATTGCTTAATTATTTGCTCCATTACCTTTCTGGGTACAGAAGTTAAGATGACTGGTCTGTAATTCCCCAGATTCTCCTTATTTCCCTTTTTAAGGATGGGCACTATATTTGCCCTTTTCCAGTCTTCTGGAATCTCTCCTGTCTTCCATGACTTTTCAAAGATAATTTCTAATGGCTCAGATATCGCCTCAGTCAGCTCCTTGAGTATTCTAGGATGCATTTCATTAGGCCCTGGTGACTTGAAGACATCTAACTTGTCTAAGTAATTATTAACTTCTTTCCTTATTTTAGCCTCTGATCCTACCTCATTTTCACTGACATTCATTATGTTAGATGTCCAATCACCACCAACCTTCTTGTTGAAAACCAAAACAAAAAAGTCAAGCACCTCTGCCATTTCCACATTTTCTGTTATTTTTCCCCCCACACCTCATTGAGTAACGGCCCTACCCTTTCCTTCCTCTTGCTTCTAATGTATTTGTAGAATGTTTTCTTGTTACCTTTTATGTCTCTAGCTAGTTTGAGCTCATTTGGTCCCTACAAACTTGTATTTGTTCATATTCATCCTTTGTAATTTGACCACGTTTCCACTTTTTGTAGGACTCTGTTTTGATTTTTAGATCTTTGAAGATCTCCTGGTTAAGCCAGGGTGGTCTCTTGCCAAACTTCCTATCTTTCCAATGTAGAGGGATAGTTTGCTTTTGTGGCCTTAATGGCTCTTTGAAAAAACTGCCAACTGTCTTCAATTGTTTTTCCCCTTAAACTTGCTTCCCATGAGATCTTACCGACCAACTCCCTGAGTTTACTAAAGTCTGCCTTCTTGAAATCCATGTCTTTATTTTGCTGTTCTCCCTCCTACCATTCCTTAGAATCATGAACTCTACCATTTCGTGATCACTTTCACCAAAGCTGCCTTCCACTTTCAAATTCTCAACCAGTTCTTCCCTATTTGTCAAAAATCAAATCTAGAACAGCCTCCCCCCCAGTAGCTTTTCCACCTTCTGAAATAAAAAAAATGGTGTCCAATACATTCCATGAACTTGTTGGATAATCTGTGTCCTGCTGCGTTATTTTCTCAGATGTCAGAGTAGTTGAAGTCCCCCCCCATCACCACCAAGTCCTGTGCTTTGGATGATTTTGTTAGTTGTTTAAAAAAAGCTTCATCCACCTCTTCTTAGGTGGTCTGTAGTAGACCCTACCATGTAGATCCCCACCCTTTTTTACCCCTTTTATCCTTACCAAGAGACTTTTAAGAAGTCTGTCTCCTATTTCCATCTCAACCTCAGTCCAAGAGTATACATTTGGATATGCAAGGCAACACCTCCTCCCTTTTTTCCCTGCCTGGCCTTCCTGAGAAAGCTGTACCCTTCTATACCAATATTCCAGTCATGCGTATTATCCCACCAAGTCTCTGTGATGCAAAGTATGTCATAGTTGTGTTTATTTACTACCATTTCAAGTTCTTCTTGCTTATTCTCACATTAAAATACAGACATCTAAGATACAGATTTGACCCACCCCCCCCCCAAGTTCCTTCTGGTCTCTTCTTTATCCCTGCTATAACAGCCCATGCTCCCCCCAAATTCTGACCCTTCTCCCAGGTCTCCATGTTTTTGACTTACCTGTGGGTTTGGTCATCTGCCCTTTTGAACCTAGTTTAAACCTTCTCACAAGGTTAGCTAGTCTGTATCCAAATATGCTCTTCCCCTTCCTCAATTAGGTGGGCCCCATCTCTGCTTAGCAGTCCTTCTTCCTGGAACAGCATCCCATGGTCAAGGAAGCCAAAGCCCTCCTGGTGAAACCATCCTCGCAGCCAGGCATTCACCTCCAGGATGCATCTGTCTCTGCTTGGGCTCCTATCCTTGAGCAGAAGGATCAAAGAGAACACCACCTGCACTCCCAACTCTCACCCTTACTCCCATAAACTTGGGTTTATAATGGGGTCAGGACTCATCACTGCTGGCACCTCCTGCTAGTTGCTCCGGGAATTAGCTCATGAGCCATGGAGCACCCTCTGCACATGGTGTCTTGCCCATTGTCTGCTCTGCTGGTTTGGGACCCACATTGTTCCCTGCTTGCCAGAGGGCTGTGTCCTGAAGTGGATGCTGCCAGCACCTACTAGTCCATTCTCACCCCACTTCTGGGCGGGGGGGGTGGGGGGGAGGTTTAACAGCAGTCCTTCCGCTTGCACCTGCCTCAGGGGCCAACCACAACCCCAAAGTCTAGCCTCTCACCTCAGGGGCAAGTTGCAGTCACTCTCAGCCACACTCCTCCATGGCCAAGTGTAGTGCAAGGGAGGAAGAGCCAGGCCCACCCACTACTCTGGGTCCCAACCCAGGGAGCCTCTAGCAGCAGCCTCTCTTTGCCCTCCTTCTCTCCCCTCTTGTCCATCTATCTTCCCTGGGCCACTTCCCCTTTGGCCCCTTGCACCTTCTCAGCCCTTCTAGTCAGCGGCCACAGCCTGGCAGGTAATGGGCCAGAGCTCTCCTCTGCTCCCCCAGCCTGCCCAGCACTGCTCTGTCCAAGGTGCTGCCACCTTCCCTCAGGAGCCAATCCTCCTCCCTTGCTAGTCAGGGAGAGACTGCCCTCTCCTTTGCTAGGCAGCCTTTATATAGGGCCCAGCCCGGCCCTGATTGTCTGCCTCTTTCTTTGCCCTGATTGGCTCTCCACAGGCCTTTGCTGATTGGCTGCTGGTCTGAGCAGTCTCTCTGGCCTGTTCCAGCCCTTTTTCTCATGGAGTGGGGCAGCCACTATAAAAATAAAAATTTAGAATTAAAAATTCCAAATTAGAAGTCATAGGAAATGCTATGCTAGAAACACAGATGGCATTGCTAAAGCTACTAGCAACTAGTTACTTAGAAATATTTTCAGTGATTATTTGCTATTAAAATATAAATTAAATAGCACAAGGAGATCCAGCTGCACTATGTTAACAAAGGTCCAGGGCCGCCCAGAGGATTCAGGGGGCCTGGGGCAAAGCAATTTTGGGGGCCCCTTCCATAAAAAAAAGTTGCAATACTCTAGTAACATGTATTTGGAAATGTAAAAAATAACCAGTGAAATACATTTAAAAATTATTTTTTAATAATTTGAAAATACACAAAATACATTATTTAAAAACATTAAATGCTTTAATGGTATGTATACATTTGCAATTACATAATGGGCTGTTGCTGGGTGATGGTGATGGCTGGTGCCAATGGGCTGTCGCTGCCTGGGGGTGGCGCTGCTGTTGCCCAGGGCTGGGTAGGGAGCTGGGCTCTGGGTCGGGGGGTGCCTGGCTCACAGGGGCTGTGCTCAGAGCTGGGGGTCAGGGGTGTGGGGGGGAGGGGGCGGGGGGGGCGGGGTCAGGGGGGGTGGGGCTCGGGGCGGGGGGTCAGGGCTGTCGGGGGGGTGGGGTAAGGGGGGTGTCTGGCTCAGAGGGGCTTACCATGCTGCTTACTCCCGCCTCCCCCCTCTCCTGGAGCCTCAGCGTGCTGTGTCCAGGAGCGGCCCTGGACAGCGCTGCAGCGGCCTGGCTCCACGGGACCTGAGCTCCTGCCGCTCAGCCCGGAGCTCGGAGCCCCGCCCCCTTACCACGCGGCTCTGAGCGGGAGGAGCTCAGGCCATATGGCTGCAGCGCTGTCCAGGGCTGCTCTTGGACGTGGCACGCTGAGGTGCCGGGGGATGGGGGAAGGCGAAGGCGGAGGCGGGGGGGAGCCTCCGACATTCTCGTGGGGGCCCCTGCAGGGCCCGTGGCCTGGGACAAATTGCCCTACTTGCCCCCCCCCCCAGGCGGCCTGGCAAAGGTCAATGATGAAATGCTAAAAGTAATGAGTAATAATTTTTTTTAAAGTAAACAAGAAGGAGCAAAACGTACATTTAAAATGGATGACAAGGAAGGGAGTGCAATTGAAGGAGTGGCAGCAGCAGATACGTAAGGCAAATATCGGAACTGCTAGGAGACTTTCTGCAGACAAATAAACTGATAAGGGATTCTTTCACATACTCAAAATGTGTGACACAGTTTTTGGAGATGTATGTAGAATATTTCATCGAATCAAGTCTCCTGCAGCACCTCAGTAGATTATATCAGCTAGAGAGGAGCTGCCTGTCTAGGCATTGGGATGCCCTGTGCCTTTAAGGACACAGCCCTGGGAAGCTGAGCTGTCCTGTTCTGTGAGAGGGGAAATAAAAAAGCCTCTCTGCCCCCACCCTATTTCTGCAAACACTGCAGGTGGCTCACCCCTTCGGGGTAATTGTTACCCTCCCTGTGCTGGGGCTTTGCCTCCTCAACCCAGTTCTTAATCCTGGCTCCTACCCCTTGTTCCTGATTTTGCACCTCAGCCCCGCTCCTTCCCCTGCCACCAGCTGTTTGATCCCCCTGCACAGTCAGTTTCTGCCCCCTGCACATCCCCCCTCTGATTTGCCCCCTTTGATTCCCTTTTAGCCCCTGTGAACAGCAGGCAGCAGATTTTAATCCCAAGTGAGGGCAGAGCGAGGGCACTGGCTTCAGCAGATGCTACTGAGCATGCTCAGTCCTCCCAGTACCCGCCAAGCAGCGAATGCTGTCAGGTAGCATTCACACAGGTGTAGGGAGCCCTGGGTGATGCTTCTTTAACAGGATAATGGTGGAACCAAAATAGAAACAATTTCTATGCCCTGATGCTGACAAATAACGGTCACCATGGACCCATCCCAGAGGTGGCTACATCTCAGCACTGGATGAAGTAACCCCTCATGGAGACGGTTTGTCACTGGGTTTGGAGATACTTCTGGTGAAATCAGTGATGGGAACATGTGGGGTTAATACAGTAGTCAGGGGCAGCTCTATGTTTTTTGCCGCCCCAAGCACGGCAGTCAGGCGGGCTTCGGCGGCATGCCTGCAGGCGGTCCGCGGTCACACAGCTTCGGCGGCGTTTCTGCGGGTGATCTGCCAGTTCCGCGGCTTCGGCGTATTTGCCGCCGAATTGCCGCCGAAACCGCGGGACCGGCAGACCTCCTGCAGGTACGCCGCTGAAGGCCGCCTGACTGCCGCCCTCAGAGCGACCGACACGCTGCCCCCCACGGCTTGCCACCCCAGGCACGCGCTTGCTGCGCTGGTGCCTGGAGCCGCCCCTGACATCAGTATGGTGATTCTCAGACACCAGACAGCAAGGACCCAGTTCCACACTGAGCAGCCCCCTCCTGTGTCCCTTCCAGGCCCTGTTGGTGGCAGGGAATGAGCACCCCATGCCCACTGCAGAGGCAGCTGCCCACCGAACCAGGTGAGTGAGGTCATTTCTTTTATTGGACCAACGTCTGCTGGTGAAAGAGACAAGCTGGTCCAATATCACCTTCCCCCCCTTGTAGGGTGACCAGACAGCAAGTGTGAAAAATCAGGACAGGGGGTGGGGGGGGGGGGAATAGGAGCCTATATAAGAAAAAGACCCAAAAATCGGGACTGTCCCTATAAAATCGGGACATCTGGTCACCCTACTCCCTTGTCTCTCTAATATCCCAGGACCCACCCAGCCGAGGCGGCCCTGTCTCAGGGCTCTCCCAAGCTTCGCCCACTAACCCCTTTCCCGTTTGGGGGCTGACTCCAGGCAACCATTTCCCAGCCAAACGAGGACAATTTCCTGCAGATAAAATGGGTGGGAAAATATCCCAAATGTGAGGCTAGCTGAAAACTGAGCATCAGCGAGGAAACGGGGGGATTTGTGGAGACCCCGAGAGGTCAGCGAGCGGGAGAAAGGGGGACTCGACACGGGGTTGATACGGAATCTCGGGGTTAGACGGGAGCGCCAGGGCCATTAGCCCCGGCACAGCGGCTGGGCGCTGGGAGCAGGTGCCGGGCGGAGCGAACGGGCCCAGGGCAGCGCCCCGGCTCCCTGGCACGGCGGGGGGCTGAGCTGGGGAGGTTTCTCGGCCACAGCAGCTCCAGTCACCGAGAGTCACAAACACCCTGCGAGGGGCCCGCCGGGGGCAGGGCCAGGCCCGGGTAGGAGCCGCCCCTTCCTGTCCCCTTTGTGTTTGCGGCGGAGCCATGGCCGGGGCCGGCAGCCCAGCGCGGAGGCTGCTCCCGCCCTGCAGCCGGCGGGGCAGCGCGGTGGGCCCGGGGGCAGCGCGGAGCGGGCAGGGCCCGGGGGGGCAGAGGGAGGCCGTGGGGCGGAGACACGCGTGGGGCGGACACGCTCCTGCCGGGAGGGGCCGGGCCCGGCTGCCTGGTTCGCCCCCTGCCGGGGTCCCCGAGCTCCCCGCGGCCGGAGAGGGGCTGCCCGGGGCTCCGGGGGGCGAGTGTCCCGGGCGGGGCGGGCCGGAGCGGAGCAGCCCCTGCTGCAGGGCTGGTGCGATGGGGCCCGGGAGCGGCTGGGCCGGGAGCTGCAGGAGGGGCCCGGAGCCCAGCTCGGCTGCAGAGCTCGGAGCCCCGGCTGGGCCCCGGGAGCGAGGGGCTGGGGGTGGGTGTATCTGGGGGTCAGAGCCGGGGCTGGGGGTGTTTGGACCGTGTCAGGGGGGGGAGGGGTCAGAGCTGGGGATTAGGGGATATTTGGTTGAGGCGGGGGGGGGTCCATGTTTAGATCCAGCTCTTGGGCAGGGTTGGGGGTGGCAGCTGGGGAAGTGGGGGGAATGTCTGAAGTTCATTGTTAGGGATGTTCACCAAGGGGTCCTGCGTTTTCTCGCTAACCTGCTCCCCTTTTCACCAGCCCCTCTTGGACGGTCCTTGCTGTGGTTGAACTAGCCCTGGAGAAAGTGCATCCCAGGGACTCTGCTTGGGCATCTTCAGGGCAGGCTGGGCTTTGAAGTCTAGCAGTTGTGAGGCCATTTGTAGCAGTTTGTAACCCTCTCCCCTGCTTCTCCCAGGAGGCACCAGAAGAGTGTCTGGCCCCTCTGCGAAAAGCGAGAGAAGTAGACAAAGACGAGGAGGAGCGGCAAAGTGAGGAGCTGCTGGTAGGTGCCCCCTGCCCCTCAGGTTTGCCTGGGATCACAGTGCCCTGAGTGACATGGTGAATGCAGGGCCCGTCCTGCCAGGAAACCATCCCCATTGGAACCCAGGGAGCATGTCAGACAGGTGGGTAATGTGTTGTCCTTAGGGTACAAGAGGCTGCTGTGCAGGAGAGGGTCAGTCTGTGTGTTAACCCAGTAACCCTGCCCGCGGGCTGTCTGGATGTTACAGTGACCGGGGTTCCTTTATAGCGGTTAGGGGAGATGGGGAGGAAGGAGATGAAACGTGGGCTGCAGAGATGGAGAGTTTGGCCCAGGGCAATTTGATGAGGTTTTGGGGAGAAAAGTCTCTTCTGTTAGTGATGTACAGCTCACCCCTGCCCTGATCCCTCCACCCTTCCTGACCTAAATGAACTTCCCATCACCCACTGCAGGAGATCCTGTGTTCTGGTAAATAACTCCTCCATCTGCAGGAGGCACATGTATGGTTCTCCCTTGTGACTGATCTGCCCTTTCCCTGTGATTGCAGAAACAGACGGAAGTCGAGAGGCAGAAGATCGTCTGGGAGTGGAAGGAGTTGCAGGAGTTTCTGGAGGAGCAGGAGCAGCGGCTGCTGTCCCAGTTGGAAGAGCTAGAGATAGCCATTGTCCAGAGAAGGGATGAGGGCCTCTGCAAACTTTCCGGGGAGATTTCTGTGCTCAGTGAGAGAGGAGGAGAGAAGGGGCAGCAGCCACTGAGCCAATCCCTGCAGGTCAGGCCATGTTATTACAATGATAATATGCAATGTTTCTATAGGAGTGTCTTAGCCCTAGACCCCAAAGCACTTTACAAAGGGGGGTCGGGGCAAGGTCCCTATTTTACAATGGGGAAAGTGAGGCACGGGGGGAGTGGGGGGTATAGCTGTGACCAAGATCACACAGTAAATGCCTTGTATATGTCTAACTGCATTTGGGCTTGAGTGTGACATCTCCTCCCCGCCACGCCGAGGTCCTCCTGAGCCTAAAGCCCCACATCACCCCAGGTGACTGGGTTTAAGGGGTAGGTTGCTTGCCGGACTCTCAGCACTAGTGGGAATTTCACTTTCCAGGCAGATGCATATTTTCTTCTTTGTAAAGTGCATGGGCAGAAACTTTCCCTGATGACGACGTCCCAGCAGGGATCCCTGGGGGGGCGGCAGCTGCTCTCTGGACATGAATTTGAGTGTCTGAAATTCTCCAAACACCCAAGCCTCCAATGGTGCCTGCCCTGCAGAGCGGGAGGTCTCCCCAGCCTTGGACACCCCACCTGACTGCATCTCCTTTCTCTCCCTCTCAGGGTGCTGGAAGCACTGGGAGCAGGTAAGTCCCTGGCTCCTTTCACTCCCCCTCGTGCTCAGTTATGCTTGGGAACTGCACTAAAGATGGAGCTTCCCCCTGCCCCTGCCGTATTAGTGCCTGTGATCACATCTCCCCTGGTGGCTGCCTCCCCAGGGGATAGAGTCTGTGACTATCTGACAGTTAATGAGGTCACACCAGCGCTGTCAGACATATGGGCCAGACCCTGCCTGTCTGGCATATTTATGTGGCCACATCACATATTCACACTGTGCAGAAACTCCGCTTTCAATTTTATAGTAAGTTTCTAATCTTCATGGTTGCAAACAAACCCTCCCAAATGCAAACGGAGACGCTGTTGTCTGTCTGATTTAGCAACGGCCTGAAGCCGGGACTCAGACGGCTGTGAACTCCCCCGTCCTCCATTAATCTCATTGGTGTGTCAGCTGAAATGATGCTACTTTAATGTCAACATTCAATATTCCACGGCTGATCGCTCTAGCAGGTGGAATGGGGAGGGGGTGGGAGCGAAGCCTTTGAGGGGTGGGAACAGGGAGTTTCTGTAGGAAGGACAGAACAGAGGGCGAATGAGAGAAATAGAGAAAGGAAGGGAAATAAAGAGTAGAAATGCAGGAGCCCTAGCGGGTGTGGGAGGGGGCTATGTTCCCACTGAGTGATACTGATTGTGACAATAAAGGACTTAACAAATAGTAGTAACTCAAAAGTGTATTTCCTATACAAAGGGCAGACTCTCGCCTTGACCTTGGTACGTGGGTGTCCCGCGGAGAGCAGTGGGTGTCCTGCCATGAATGGAGCAGTGTACAGAGTCCTAGACTGATGCCCTGGCCCACTGGCCGTAACAGGAAGTGGAATACGGCCATCGTCACCATTTAAGTTGGACACCCCAGGGTTACTGCTTCTGTTGAAGGGCTTAGGGCTCTTGGCATTAAAGGGCCCAGGCTCATTCCCTGCTGAAGACCTGGCCTCTGGGGCCTCAGTGAGCATGAGAGACGCCCACTCTTTAGTCCATGTCTCCTCCCTTTCCCTATAATCCCAGTGCCCCTTGTTACCGCAATAACCCAGTGTGGGAGGTGCCTCAGCTCCCCAGACAAGGAGAGTGTCCCAGAGGAAGCTCCCAACCTGTCTCCATTCCTCCTCATGTCCTGTCTCTCTGGGCCCATGGAGAGCACAGGGCTGAAGGCAGGTGACTCACCAGAACTGTGATCATCTTAGGCTACAAAGCTCAGATCGAGGTTTCCTGGAGTTTGGGGGCTTCTGGGGCTGGGGCCCATTTCTCACCCCTCCTGCTTTCCTTAGCAGGGAGGCCGGGAAGTTTCAGAAGCCAGAGCCAGAGTTTGTGGTGCTGGAGAAGAGACTCTGCGATTTCTCTCTGAAAAGGGCCGTCCTGCAAGAGGTGCTGCTGGGATTCAAAGGTGAATTGGAGTCTGGGGTGGCATCTCCTCTAGCTAGATTGGCTCGCCCTGGGGAGGAGTCGGGGATCTAGCGATGTCACTGACCCTGAGCTCCATTTCCCAGCCCAGCTCAGCGAGTCACCCTTCCCCATGGGAGTACCCTCTGTCTGCAGTGGTCTGTGTCACCATCTCATAGTTAACCGCAGTTACCTTAATAACCGCTAGGAACAACCCCATGAATGCCAGGGCCTGAATTCTCACCTCTCCCATCCTCTCCTTCCTCTAGAGACGCTGCGACGGGAGCTGGGGAGCGACACAGGTACGTTTCTGTCTCTGATGGGCTATTCAGAGACTTCAGACCAATCACCATATTATTGCACCAGGAAACTGTTGAACAGTGTGAGCCCCGTGACTGCCCCATTCACTCCTCCTGCGGCATCTGATGGGGATTCAAAGTAAATCCAGATCTCGGGTGTGTTTCCCTTTGGGGAGAGGAACACCACCCTGAATGATGTGAAATAGGGTGAGACAAGGATGAAACATCCAGACACTGAAGAGTCTGAGAGTTTTAATGAGTGACTGAGCATGGCCACATGGGGGCAGCTGAGTCCCAGGTGTCAGGAGGGGGTGGAGCCCAGCTGTGCCCTGAATGAGAAATGGGGCTGGTATCCTGTGTACAGGCTGGCTGTGAAGGGGAAAAGAGCCCTAGATTGCATATGGGATCGTTTTGAATGAGAAGGGAGCTGCAATCGTGCGTCAGTGTTTCTCTCCTTTTCCCCATTTGGTCCAATCTCTTACGTTCACTGTGAAAGTAAGAATAAAACGTGTCTCAAGGCTGAGCTTATATAACTTGCATGTGTGTGTTTCACGAGGCTGACAGAGAATAGTTGACCTTGAAGTTGAAAAGTGGCAGGAAGTGGGAGAATGAGACTTTCTTTGCTTTAGATCATAACAAAACAGATGATATCTCAAAGGCCCATCTTATTGCCTGTCGCGAGCCACCTGGGGTTGTGAACCAGTGCTTGAGAAACAACAGACTAGATCATTCATTCTCTTATATCCCTATTGGCTGTGAATGGGAAGAGGGTATTACTGTGTATGTGGACCTACTGTGAATGAGCAGTTCGCTGCTATACAAAATATGGACTGAGTCAAAGGACAATGAATTCCCATAAAACCCCCATTTAAAAAATCTTTTCCTTACTTTAGAATCCCAGCGGCTTGCGCCTGCCCAGTGACCTTTCCCTGCTGTGTCTGTGTCACAGCCAGAGAGACTGAAACCCAACCAGGGGTTAGCAGAGATGAGCATGAAGCACAAAGATTGGATCCAAAATTTCACACTTGTAGGATAGTGAAGGCCTCCATGAATAGACAGTAACCAAGTCGCCCCGCCAGAGGGAGGGGAGAGAGAAACTCAGGAGAAGTAAGTGGGGAGAGAGGCCACAAGCACCCAGACCTGCTCATCTCCAGTTCCTGTCTCAGCACTGGACTGATTTTGTCCAGTCGCTGCCTCTGTCTAGATCCCACCCTGCTGGGGGATGTGCTGCCCTCGGGGACCAAGTCAGGTGTTACAGGCGTGTCAGTGGAGTTAGCCCTGGTGGGAAGGGTCGGGTCTGCGCTGCAATAAACTGACTGAGTGTTTTGCCCGTAGGAGAGCCTAGAACATTTCTCTGCAGGGAAAGAGCCTGGGGGATGTGCTGTGAAATTATCTAAAGCCGGTTCTGAAATCTCTCCAATCCCCCTTCTCGCCCTGGCAGGCTGCAGAACAACATCCACGTTTCACTCCAGATGGGCCCAGCCTCCCAGGGGACGGGGAAGGGAAACGGCTGCTGTGGGGCTGGCTCAGGTAGGGATTATGAGAGAGTTGCTCATGAGTTCCCTCTGGACTGCGAGGGGCAGTAAACACATAGGAGATGGGAACAACAAGGAGTCCGGTGGCACCTTAAAGACTAACAGATTTATTTGGAACAGAGGGTCCTGTGACACCTTTAAGACTAACAGAAGTATTGGGAGCGTAAGCGTTCGTGGGTAAGAACCTCACTTCTTCAGATGCATCTGAACCCTCTGTTGCTTTTTACAGATTCAGACTAACACGGCGACCCCTCTGAGATTTATTTGGGCATAAGCTTTCGTGGGTAAAAAAACCCACTTTTTCAGATGCATCTGAAGAAGTGAGGTTTTTTACCCACAAAAGCTTATGCCCAAATAAATCTGTTAGTCTTTAAGGTGCCACTGGACTCCTTGTTGTTTTTGTGGATACAGACTAACACGGCTACCTCCTGATATAGGAGATGGGAGCTTCTGGGGAGTTTAGTTTGAGGTGGGAAGGGGCAGGAAATCCACAGGGTGGAGAAAAGGAGGAGGACAGGCTGTGACAAACCTGCTGGGACTTGTTTAACCTGAGGCTCACATTCTAGGAACAGACCCATGGGGGTTGAGGAGGAAATTGGCCTATTTATGGAACAGGAAACCCCCACCTGGACAGGGCTGGGGAAATTATCAGACTGCCGGTGCTGAAGCTGGAACCTACTAACCAGTGCCCCCTATGAGATATGAAGGGGGCACCCACCAGTGGGGCTTAGGGCATATGCCCCATCCCCTTACATCCAGCTGCTGGCAATGAGGAGGGTATTTGGATTCCCGCCAGAGGGCTCCATCTCCTATATCGGCCTCTGGCTAGTAGGTGTGTCAGGCATGAGACTATTCTGCTCCCCTCTGTTTGCTGTGAGGGATGAGGGATTCTTTCTCCCCTCACCCTGATGGTTCCTGAGTGGGGTGCCGGTGGGACTCTGCTGACTGCCTCCCAGAGCTTCCATTTGATTGGCCCTACTTCCCCATGACTAGTGGGTTGTGACTGGGGTAGCAGTTGCTGAGTGGGGGACTCTTGTTTTTCCAGGGGCTGGTGACCTTTGAGGAGGTAGCTGTGTATTTCACCAGGGAAGAGTGGGCTCTGCTGGACCCTGCTCAGAGAGACCTCTACTGGGATGTCATGCAAGAGAACTATGAGAAGGTGACCACGCTGGGTAAGGATTTCTGTCCCTTGGTTATTAGAAGGGGAGACGTCATCTCCATAATACAACCTTAACTCTGCCCTGTTTCAGCAACACCCTGAAATGCCAGTGACACACACACTAGCTCTCTACCCTCTGCTGCTAGAGAACACTTTGGGAGCAGAGCTCAGGAGCTGTAAAGCACAAAGTCTAACATCTGTACGATAAGGCAAAACTCGGGTGTAGGTTTGGCATAAAGAACAGAAACTGCCTACACCTCTGGCCAACACTCAAACCCTGAGCCCACTCCACTGAAACCATCTCCAACTTGCAAAATATTTCCACCCCTTTAGCCCCCGCCCCTGAGGATATAGCCTTCACGTACCCCTAACTGAGCCCTGGAGACAACCGGCATGTACGCCCCAGAGTGCTGACAGTCCTCATGGCAAGAACACACCCTTGTGCACGTTTGCTGACACAGCCTGCAACACAGCACTGACATGAGGCAAACTTGGTCCTTCAAGGTTCACATGCACCTCTCTTCATATCACAGTCACAGCTCTGCAAAGCTGCTCCAACTAATTCCTCCACCATCCAGTTACAGCTACAGCTGACACAGTGCACGCAGTTGCAGTGCGTGCAGATCAGTGCTGGTATTCCAGTCTGTGGAACACAACACAAACAATGGCATGTTCTTTTAGTCCTTCCTCGTAGCTATTATAGATTCATAAATTAAAAGACCAGAAGTTGGGTCATGTGATCAGACCTCCTGTACAACAGTTACTGCTGTACTGGCCACAGCATGTCCCCTAGAGGCAACTAAATACTGTGATAGCTGGAAAACATAATCCCAACTATACATATAAAATGATGGGGTCTAAATTAGCTGTTACCACTCAAGAAAGAGATCTGGGAGTCATTGTGGATATTCTCTGAGAACATCCACTCAGTGTGCAGCGGCAGTCAAAAAAGCAAACAATGTTGGGAATCGTTAAGAAAGGGATAGATAATTAATAAGACCGAAAATATCATATTGTCTCTATATAAATCCATGGTACGCCCACATCTTGAATACTGCCTGCAGATCTGGTTGCCCCATCTCAAAAAATATATATTGGAATTGGAAAAGGTTCAGAAAAGGGCAACAAAAATGATTAGGGGTATGGAACAGCTTCCGTATGAGGAGAGATTAATAAGACTGGGACTTTTCAGCTTGGAAAAGAGACGATTAAGGGGGGATATGATAGAGGTCTATAAAATCATGACTGGTGTGGAGAAAGTAAATAAGGAAGTGTTATTTACTCCTCATAACACAAGAAGTAGGGGCCACCAAATGAAATTAATAAATAGCAGGTTTAAAACAAACAAAAGGAAGTATATTTTCACACAATGCATAGTCAAAGTGTGGAACTCTTTCCCAGAGGATGTTGTGAAGGCCAAGACTAGAACAAGGTTTAAAAAAGAACTAGATAAATTCATGGAGGATAGATCCATCAATGGCTATTAGCCAGGATGGCCAGAGATGATGTCCCTAGCCTCTGTTTGCCAGAAGCTGGGAATGGGCGATGAGATGGATCAGTTGATGATTCCCTGTTCTGTTCATTCCCTCTGGGGCACCTGGCATTGGCCACTGTCGGAAGACAGGATACTGGGCTAGATGGACCTTTGGTCTGACCCAGTATGGCCGTTCTTATGTTCTTACGACAAGAAGCTCTCTGTGGTTAAGAGTCTGCGTGGAGGCCATGTACTAGCTGAGATAAATGCCAAGTGACTGAGATCAGTCAGGGGACAAATAAAAGGACAGTTTCAGCCTAGGTGTGTGCATAATGTTACAAGAATAAGGGGATTTTGTAAAAAGGTTCTTTTTTGGGGTCGGGGTGGGGGGGATTGGGCGGGATCTCAGGAACTCCTTGCTCAAATAACACCAAATTTAAACCACTATCCATGCCCTGCATACCCATAGCAAATGTCAAAACAGTCCGAGCACGCACGTGGATTTCAGAGCAGGTAGATTAGTCAACTTTTAAATAGTTTGTAATGTGAGAGTCAGCTGGGCCATTCCACTCATAGCAGACAGTGTGAGGTTCCTATTCTTAGGAGAAGGGAGAGCAGGGAGCAGTGAAGGGGATAAGTGGATGGGGTGCTGGTGGCACTGCAGTACCACGCAGCAGGGAGGGCTGAGGGCAGTGGGAGGAAGGGGAGTGGGTGTCCTACTGAGTGACAGAGCTAGCTATACCTCTGTCTCCTTCCCAATATCTCTAAGTGCCCCCTCACAGCAAGTTGTCAGCCTCATGCCTTTCCATCTCCTGGAGTGGATTTCTGCAGGTCTCCCTCTCCTTGACCGGGCCCTGGGCTACCATACCTGGCACACCAGCTGTGCTTACCCCGCAGGCCAGGCTGAGTGCAGACATCTTTGGGAGCCTGAGATCAGTGGTGTACAGTGACAAACGCTCCTTTAGTGTGCAGAAGGCTGTTTTACTTTGCAGTAGGAACTAGCTGAGGTAACCTCAGCCCCATTAGCAAGTATCGTTGAGAAGTCATGGAGGACAGGTGAGGTCCCAGAGGACTGGTGAAGGGCAAACATTGTTCCCCTTGTTAAAGATACCTAAAGAGGCTGTGTCTACATTGCACTTTTGGCAGTAAAACTTTTGTCGCTCAGGTGTGTGGGGAAAAAACACCCCCTAACTGACCAAAGATTTAGCGAGGAAAAGCACCGGGGTGGACAGCACTTTGTCTGTGAGAGATGCTCTCCTGCCGACAAAGCTGCTGCCACTTGTTGAGGTTTGTTTTATTTTGCCAGCAGGAGAGCTCTCTGCTGCTGGCAAAAAGCGGCTACACACGAGACCTTACAGCAGCACAGCCGGTTGAAAGATCATACTCAATCTTAATCTGCAGCAAGGGCGATTTTAGGTTTGCCATTAGGGAAAACTTGTAACTACAAGGGTAGTTAAGCTCTGAAACAAGATTCCAAGGGAGATTGTGGAATCCATCATTGGAAG
>NW_020665302.1:1717320-1728824 GCF_002925995.2 Terrapene triunguis
TCGTGGGAGTGTGAGTCCATCTTACTAGGAATGTGCATCAGCCCCAGGTGGGGGGAACACGAATGACCTCAGTTAGCTGCATTGTGGTACCTGGGCCTTGGCTCCATGAGCATTTTTTGCAGTTAGCCAGCTCAAGTGAACTATCAAGATGTAAAATCCCAACTCTGTTTTCTGTACTGACATGGCCCAAGTACAATAGTCTGGGTAGCTAGCACTTTTTCCCTCGACCTGTCCTAACCTCCTCCACTTTTCCTAGTCTAGACAAACCATTATCATGATGCTAAAACTTTTGTAAATAACACAACTCAATAATAATGAGACAGCGGTGAGTGAAGCAGGTTTCAGTGGATCAGAGGAGAATGCAGCGGGAAAAATCTGTGGTTCTCATTCTGAGTCATCAGATGTAACCTGCTCTAGAATCTCATTCCATCTGAAACTGAAAATGTCTTGTACCTCTGTAAGCAGAGTTGGATTTCCAACTAGGCACAGTGGGCAGGTTGCCAAGTATGCAATTTTCTAGCCCAATGGGCGATTTTTAGCTGTCAGTTACCAGGGCTTTTTAGCAGTTGCAAGTTGCAGTATTTTGGGCTGTTTTGCTGCCCTGCTGCCACTGGCCACACTGCTCAGGAGGGAGGAGCCTCCTGATCTGTCCTGTCCCTTGCCGAGATGCCCCACACACCGCTTGTCTCACGTCGTGCCCCCTCCCCTTCGGTGACATTTGCAGCATGTGTAGAATTCTTGTCCGAGGGAGGCAGAATTTTTTTTCTGCAAAAATATGCTGCAGTTCTGTCTTTCGCCCACCAGAGGCCACTGTGGTACCAGAACAGCCTGAGCTGGCTGAGGCTGACGGGTCCGGCGGGCAGTGGCAAACAGCTGGTAGGCGGGTGGCGGGGGCATTTCTTCCTCAAGTGAAAAGTTGCAGCAGCCTTCTTGGAGCCAGGTTAGGCGGCAGAGCAGGCCACACAGGGCTGCTGGGCGGGGGAGGTCACAGGGCCACATGGGGAGGCAGGGGGGCCACTGAAGATGCTGTGCCTAGGAGCACATAAGGTGCAAATCCAGCCCTGATTTTTCTCTCTTTCCTGAAGGCTGTTTGGTCACACAACTGGACATTAGTTTTCTGTGGCAGAATGTAGTTCAGATTTATTGGGGACTTTGAGGCAAATGACCAGTTGCTTCAAGAGTCATTTCTTCCTTTATTTTTCCTTTTCCTCCACCCCTCCATGATGACATGGGGGAAAGTTCAAACGCCCCCAGTCAGCTGGAGAGAATACTCCCAGTTCTGGGATACGCTACCAAGGAAACAGGAGTGGTTTTAAATCTCCAGTGGTAAGCAACAGCACACCCCAAATTCTGCAATGAACTGAAGTAACTAGGTATAATCGCAATGTTGGTCAATTATTTAAGTCAGTATTAGCTCCGATAATGCAGGGAGAGAGCGCCACAGGAAGTGATTTGGAACTCGGCAAAATGCCCATGGATTTGGTTCCCAACACAGTTGTGACCCAGCTCCTACAGGAAGTTACTCCTGAAGATATCTCCTAGCTAATCCTAAATACTGCCGTTAGCTATGCAGATGTGGGGGAAACAGAGTTAGTGTTTATGTTGAATTCACCCTTTGTAATGCTGCAAATGTGTATAAAATGAAATCAATGTTCAATGTGAGACCGCTGAAGAAAAATAACTCTTTTTTTGAACGGAAACCAACCTCTTGTACCATCCAGTGATTCTCACCAGGCTATATCTGATTTCTGATTTAGACCTGTGCTATCAGATTAAAGAAGTAACCTGGGCATGTTTGAGGAAGTCATTCCTCACTAGCACAGCTGACATTCTGGGTGGGCTGGTAAAGGATTCTGCTCCAGAGAAATGTAAATTTGTCCTCCTCAAGACAAAGGATTTGGCAAGAACTCAGAAACCACAGGCACCTAATTGCTGGTTTTCAGCACAGAGATGAAAGCTATGGTGAGTTACGGTCTAAGCAGAAATGTGTTTAGAACACAACTCCCTAGTTCTGTGGCATTGATTAGAGTCCCAACAGATGCCAGTTCGATTGAGAACAATTGTCTTTTACCATTTGAATCCAAAGTTTCATGAGGCAAAGAAAAAGAGTTGATGCCTTCGGAGGACATTCCTTCCTCAGAAGGTTCCCAATCTGGCTTCCTTGTTGGACAATAAGCACTTTCCTTCTGTGCAAGTGACGGTAACCCATGAGGAAATGAGTGGGTCAAGCTCCAAGTTCAGACTGCAGGATCTATGAATGTTGAGTCCTGATTCTATGCTTTGATCTCTTGGTTTTGGTCTTGTGTTTTATGACTTTGTATCGCATCTCCATCTCCTGCTACTTTGAAAGATTAAAAAGTGTGAAAATAGAATAGAAGGTTTTTCTCATGTTGCAAACCTTGCCACATAGTGTGAGACCCCTTCCACCAACGCTTATGGCAGAAGAGCCATAAATAAACTAACTTCCAGAAATGGAAGGCACCTATATAAAAATACTGTTCAGGCATGCAGGAGTGAAATCAGGAAGGCCAAATCACACTTGGAGTTGCAAGAGATGTTAAGAGTAACAAGAAGGGTTTCTTCAGGTATGTTAGCAACAAGAAGAAAGTCAAGGAAAGTGTGGGCCCCTTACTGAATGAGGGAGGCAACCTAGTGACAGAGGATGTGGAAAAAGCTAATGTACTCAATGCTTTTTTTTGCCTCTGTCTTGATGAACAAGGTCAGCTCCCAGACTACTGCACTGGGCAGCACAGCATGGGGAGGAGGTGACCAGCCCTCTGTGGAGAAATAAGTGGTTCGGGACTATTTAGAAAAGCTGGACGAGCACGAGTCTATGGGGCCAGATGCACTGCATCCGAGAGTGCTAAAGGAGTTGGCGGATGTGATTGCAGAGCCATTGGCCATTATCTTTGAAAACTCATGGCAATCGGGGGAGGTCCTGGATGACTGGAAAAAGGCTAATGTAGTGCCCATCTTTAAAAAAGAGAAGAATGAGGATCCAGGGAACTACAGGCCAGTCAGCCTCACCTCAGTCCCTGGAAAAATCATGAGGCAGGTCCTCAAGGAATCAATTCTGAAGCACTTAGAGGAGAGGAAAGTGATCAGGAACAGTCAGCATGGATTAACCAAGGGCAAGTCATGCCTGACTAACCTAATTGCCTTCTATGAGGAGATAACTGGCTCTGTGGATGAGGGGAAAGCAGTGAACGTGTTATTCCTTGACTTTAGCAAAGCTTTTGATACGGTCTCCCACAGTATTCTTGCCAGCAAGTTAAAGAAGTATGGGCTGGATGAATGGACTATAAGGTGGATAGAAAGCCGGCTAGATTGTCAGGCTCACTGGGTAGTGATCAACGGCTCCATGTCTAGTTGGCAGCCAGTTTCAAGCGGAGTGCCCCAAGGGTTGGTCCTGGGGCCGGTTTTGTTCAATATCTTCATTAATGATCTGGAGGATGGCATGGACTGCACCCTCAGCAAGTTTGCAGATGACACTAAACTGGGAGGAGTGGTAGATACGCTGGAGGGTAGGGATAGGATACAGAGGGACCTAGACAAATTAGAGGATTGGGCCAAAAAAAAACCTGATGAGGTTCAGCAAGGACAAGTGCAGAGTCCTTCACTTAGGACGCAAGAATCCCATGCACTGGTACAGACTAGGGACCGAGTGGCTAGGCAGCAGTTCTGCAGAAAAGGACCTAGGGGTTACAGTGGACGAGAAGCTGGATATGAGTCAACAAGAAGGCTAACGGCATTTTGGGGTGTATAAGTAGGGGCATTGCCAGCAGATCGAGGGACGTGATCATTCCCCTCTATTCGACATTGGTGAGGCTTCATCTGGAGTACTGTGTCCAGTTTTGGGCCCCACACTACAAGAAGGATGTGGAAAAATTGGAAAGAGTCCAGCAGAGGGCAACAAAAATGATTAGGGGGCTGGAGCACATGACTTATGAGGAGAGGCTGAGGGGACTGGGATTGTTTAGTCTGCAGAAGAGAAGAATGAGGGGGGATTTGATAGCTGCTTTCAACTACCTGAAAGGGGGGTCAAAGGAGGATGGATCTAGACTGTTCTCAATGGTAGCAGATGACAGAACAAGGAGTAATGGTCTCAAGTTGCAGTGGGGGAGGTCTACGTTGGATATTAGGAAAAACTTTTTCACTAGGAGGGTGGTGAAGCACTGGAATGAATTACCTAGGAAGGTGGTGGAATCTCCTTCCTTAGAGGTTTTTGAGGTCAGGCTTGACAAAGCCCTGGCTGGGATGATTTACTTGGGGATTGGTCCTGCTTTGAGCAGGGGGTTGGACTAGATGATCTCCTGCGGTCCCTTCTAACCCTGATATTCTATGATTCTATATGGGTGTAAACCACAACTTTACAGAAGGGTTCACTTGGTGGAAATTGGTGTTAAATTGAATTAAAAGAAAGTAACATATAAGATTTTTGTTACCCGTGAGAATGAAATTAAACATGAGGTTAATTATTTGTTAATGAAGAAGAGACTAATTATGTGATGACTTTCAACTTTCCAATATAATTCTGATTTATGTTGTTTTCTTTTTATTGGTAATATAGGAAATGGTGGCTAATCCTTAAAGGGTTGTTTGATGTATTTTACTCCCTTCTGACTAAGGAATTCTGAAATAAAACTTTACTCCAAAGGTTGCGGTGATGGAATATATGAGAGAAATGAGGTATCTGAGAATACTGATCAAGTATAGACATGAATTATTTCCAAATGGAATTTATTCTGTTAAGAGGAAAACTACTCAAGAAGACGAGTTGTGTATCCTTTTACCGGTTAGACTGTAAAGGTCACTTAGTTCCCCACTTCCCTTGTTAGCAAAGGAAAGACATGACTTTTGTGATGAGATGTCCATATTTATTTATAAGAAAGATGATGGATGCATTTTTTTGCTAAAAACTTCTGCAACCAGTTATTTTTATGGGAATCTGACCCCTTTTCCTTTTGAGAAGGCCACCCATTAAATTCTGGCCATTGTCTCCTTAGGCCAGGCTATGGAGACCTCCTCAAAACTGGCCTTGCTTTTCTTTCATTTGTATCTTTGGGATCCACACTGAATGTGGTTTTCAAGAATGGCTATTTTAAGAAAACTGCTGGATTAAGGGAGAATTACCCAAAATGATGTTAGCCCAAAGTGTGCTCATTCCAACTGGATTGGGTCATGGTGCCGGTATCCAAGGCATACTTCACCCCCGAGATCTCACCATAAAATGGAGTAAGCTGGAATCATCAGCCATAAAGGCCAAAGTAAAGGCTGAAGTCTTTCACCTTTCAGGTCAACAAGCTGTCTAAGAAAGATCCATCTCCTCTGGGGAAGGAAGTCATGTCATCAGTGACAGGCTCTGTCAGCCTTTTCCATCTCCCTATATTTGAGAAAACCTGCTGGTGTGGAGTGCTGGGCCAGCTACCCAATCACTTTGTTTCTCAACTACAGTTACTGCCTCTACTGTATGTGAGTCCAAACACTGAGAGAGCTGGAGAGTTCCAACCCTTTGTCATTTTAGGGTTCCTTTTTCTACTTCATTTTTATTAACGGGGAGATGTCCTGGCTTTTCTGTTACATTAGGGCAGTGGTTCTCAACTAGGGGTACATGTACCCTGGGGGTACACAGGTCTTCCAGGGGGTACATCAACTCATCTAGAGATTTGCCTAGTTTTACCTCAGGCTACATAAAAAGCACCAGTGAAGTCAGTACAAACTAAAATTTCATACAGAGGCAACTTGTTTATACTGCTCTAGATACTGTATACTGAAATGTAAATACAATATTTATACTCCAACTGGTTTATTTTATAATTATATGGTAAAAATGAGAAAGCAAGACATTTTTCAGTAATAGTGTGCTGGGACACATTTGTATTTTTGTCTGATTTTGTAAGCCAGTAGTTTTTAAGTGAGGTGAATCTCGGGAGTACACAAGACAAATCAGACCCTGGAAGGGGTACAGTGGTCTGGAAAGGTTGAGAGCCCCTGTATTAGGATGTGGCTCAGTCTAAAATCCACACAGGGAAGGCACCAGATTGAATAGTTCTCCAAATCCAAATAGCCCTTAAACTCTGCCCTCTGAAATGATTGAACGTGCACTCCTCATTCTGTGAAAGTCTGAAGAAACTAAACTCAGCTGTAAACTATTCAGTGAGAGCTGTTAAACTTCTGCTTCTTAAAGTCCCAGTAGAGTCTGGATCTCGGTTGGAGGGGGAGGCAGAAGGGTTTAGCCAATAGGGAAATGGAAGGAAGAAGCTTTAATTGGCTGTGAGGTTGTAGCTTAAATATGAACGATCATTTGGTTTTTAGTATTCAGTTGCTTCAGTGTGAAGTTCTCTGATTGGGGCTTATAATTAAATGAACAGCTGCCTCTCTGAATTTATTGTTTTAGGATTTATAAGGGTTGATTTTCTGTTGTTTTAATATGATGACTTGATTCCAGTCTAATATCATTGCTAACTCATTGACTCACTGATGTGATCTTATTTAATTGTCTATTGGTTGACTACACAGTTGAGAAGGTAGGTGAGGAAATATGTGTTATTGGACTAACTTCTGTTGGTGCAAGACACAAGCTTTTGAGTTACTCACAGACTCATACACCTTGAGGCCAGAAGAGACCATCCTAATTATCTCGTCTGACCTCCTGCACATTGCAGGCCACAGCTCCTCTCCCACCCACTCCTGCAATAAGCCCATAACCTCCGGCTGAGTCACTGAAGTCCTCTAGTCCTGATTTAAAGACTTCAAGTTAGAGAGAATCCATCATTTGCAAACTGGCAAGTGACCCGTGCCTCATGCTGCAAAGGAAGATGAAAACTCCCAGGGTCTCTCCCAATGTGACCTGGGGAAAAATTCTTTCCTGACCCCATATATGATGATCAGTTCAACCCTGAGCCTTTGGGCGAGACCCACCAGCCAGACACCTGGGAAAGAATTCGTTGTGGTAACTCAGAGCCATGGGCGGCATGTCGCATAGGCTGGGGAAGGCTGTGCCTGGCCCCACCCACACTCCTCCCCTTCCCCCTTGGGCCCAGCCCAGGCTGGCTGCTCCTTTTCAGGGAAGCAGCATGCTAGGGCTGGGGCTAGGGAGGCCGGGACTTGGGGTGGTTCACCCGCCGCCCATGCTCAGAGCCCTCCCCATCTAATGTCCCATTTCTTACCATTTAGATATTTGCTACGAGGAGTTGAAGATGGGCCACATGCCATTTCCTCTAGAAATTTATCAAGGTAATTCTTGAAACCAGTTAGGTGTTTAGCCCCCTTGGCTCCCCTTGGGAGGCTGCTCCAGAACTTCACTCCGCTGACAGTTAGAAACCTTCATCTAATTTCAAGCCTAAACTTGTTGATAGCCAGTTTACATCCATTTGTTCTTCTGCCAACATTGGCCCTAAACTTAAATAACTCCTTTCCCTCCTCAGTGTTTATCCCTCTGATGTACTTAGAGAGAGTAATCAGATCTCTCCTTAGGGTATGTCTACACTACGAGGGTAGTTCGATTTTACTTAAAGCGAATTTGTGGAACCGATATTACAAAGTCAAACGTGTGTATCCACACTAAGGACAGTAATTCGACTTTGTGAGTCCACACTAACGGGGCAAGCGTCGACATTGGAAGCGGTGCACTGTGGGTAGCTATCCCACAGTTCCCGCAGTCCCCGCTGCCCATTGGAATTCTGGGTCGAGCCCCCAATGCCTGCTGGGGCAAAAAAATGTGTCGAGGGTGGTTTTGGGTAACTGTCGTCATTCAACCCTCACTCCCGCCCTCCCTCCCTGAAAGCGCCAGCGGGCAATCAGTTCGCGCACTTTTTTGGTGATTGACAGCGCGGACGCCACAGCACCGCGAGCATGGAGCCCGCTGCGATCATCGCTGCAGTTATGGCCATTGTCAACACCTCGCGCCTTATCATGCACCTTTTTCAGAGGCAGATGCTGAGAAATCGGGCGAGGAGGCTACGGCAGCGCGGTGAGGACATTAAGTCTGAGAGGGGCTCAGACCTCTCACAAAGCACGGGACCCCGCGCCATGGACATCATGGTGGCAATGGGTCATGTTGATGCTGTGGAATGGCGATTCGGGGCCTGGGAAACAAATACGGACTGGTGGGACCGCATAGTGCTGCAGGTCTGGGATGAGTCACAGTGGCTGTGAAACTTTCGGATGCGTAAGTTAACTTTCCTGGAACTTTGTGAGTTGCTGTCCCCTGCCCTGAAGCGCAAGGACACCCGGATGCGAGCAGCCCTGACTGTCCAGAAGCGAGTGGCCATAGCCCTCTGGAAGCTTGCAACGCCAGACAGCTACCGGTCAGTCGCCAATCAATTTGGAGTGGGCAAATCTACCGTGGGGGTTGCTGTGATGCAAGTAGCCAACGCAGTCGTTGAGCTACTGCTCTCAAAGGTAGTGACGCTGGGAAACGTGCAGGTGATCATAGATGGCTTCGCGCGATGGGATTCCCAAACTGCGGTGGGCCTATAGATGGAACTCGCATCCCTATCCTGGGACCGGACCACCAGGCCAGCCAGTACATTAACCGAAAGCACTACTTTCAATGGTGCTGCAAGCGCTGGTGGACCATAGGGGACGTTTTACCAACATCAACGTCGGATGGCCGGGCAAGGTTCATGACGCTCGCGTTTTCAGGAACTCTGGTCTGTTTAGACGGCTGCAGGAAGGTATTTACTTCCCGGACCACAAAATAACTGTTGGGGATGTGGAGATGCCTATAGTGATCCTCGGGGACCCAGCCTACCCGCTAATGCCCGGGCTCATGAAGCCCTATACAGGCGCCCTGGACAGTGAAAAAGAACTCTTCAACTACCATCTCAGCAAGTGCAGAATGGTGGTGGAGTGTGCTTTTGGCCGTCTCAAGGGGAGATGGAGAAGCTTACTGACTCGCTCTGATCTCAGCGAAACCAATATCCCCATTGTTATTGCAGCTTGCTGTGTGCGCCACAATCTCTGTGAGAGCAAGGGGGAGACCTTTATGGCGGGGTGGGAGGTTGAGGCAAATCGCCTGGCTGCTGATTATGCCCAGCCAGACACCCGGGCGATTAGAAGAGCCCAGCGGGACGCGCTGTGCATCCGGGAAGCTTTGAAAGCTAGGCTCCAGAGTGAGCAGGGTAACCTGTGACTATTACATTTGTTTAAACAGAAGCTGAACCTGCCCCCGTTTCTTTACCCAGTTAAAGTTGACTATCCTCTCCAGTTACCAACCACCTTCCCCCACTTCCAACACACCTTTAAAAATAAAATAAATGAAACTTTGTTCATTAACACCGTTTTCTTTATTAAGGTTTTTGCGGTAAAGGGTTGAAACTGGGACGCAGACTGTGGTTAGGAGCGGGTGTAGTGATGGAAAGGACGCTTCTAAACTCGAGGAATGACAGGCTCCTGCTCCTAGAGCGGTCCGCAGTGGTGGACTGGTTGTTTCAACGGAGCCTGCCACCCCTCCTTTTCGGGACTTTGTGTGTGGTGGCTATGTGACTTTGTGGCGGGGGAGGACAGTTACAGATCCCCTGCTGCGTGGCTCTGTCATCCAGGCTAAGGACCGCTGCATAAGATCTGTAACCGCCCTCCCCCGCCACAAACTCACATAGCCCCCCCCACACAGAACATGAAAACCACCTCCCAGACTGACCAGTGTGCCTAGTGACTGCAATGTGTGTGTGACCTTCTGCTGAACCTGCCCCCGTGTCTGTACCCTGGTAAAGGTGACTGTGCTCTCCAATTACCAACCCCCTTCCCCCCCTTCAAACACACTGTCCTCTAAAAGAACATGATGGAAACAGTAATTAACAGAAACGTATTTTTTATTAAGAACTACACAGTTAGGGGATGAAACTGGGACGGGGGCTTGGGTGAGGTGCATTTGGAGGGAAGGAAAGGACGTATCAAATCTTTGGGAATGAGAGCCTTCTGCAATTTGAGCAGTCTGCAGGGGTGGAGTGACTGTTTTCACGGCCCCTGCCGCCCCTCCTTCTTGGGACTTTGGGTGAGGGGGGGATGGGACTTTGTGGCGGGGGAGGGCGGTTAGAGATAGAATGCAGGGGGGCTCTGTCCTCCTGCCTCCGGTCCTGCAGAACATCTACAAGGCGCCGGAGCGTGTCCGTTTGCTCCCTCATTAGTCCAAGCAGCGTTTGAGTCGCCTGCTGGTCTTCCTGCCGCCACCTGTCCTCCCTTTTGCTGTGTGATCGCTGGTATTGCGACATGTTTTCCCTCCACTGGGTCTGCTGTGCCGCCTCGGCTCGGGAACAGACCATAAGTTCTGAGAACATCTCGTCCCGTGTCCTCTTCTTTCGCCGCCTGATCTGCGCCAGCCTCTGGGAGGGGGATGCCGGGGTAGCTCTGGAGACGCTCGCAGCTGTGGGATGGGGAAAAGGGAGTGAATTCCTCAAAAAGATACATTTTTGAAAACAATGAATATAGTCTTTCTCTGTGAACAAGACCATGCACAGTACCTATCACATGTGCACTCAGTACAAGGTCGAATTTTCTGTCTTCACCTTGAGTGCCTGGGGTCTTGCTGTACAGATCACACAAGCGGGGCCGGACACCGGAATTCTGCTAGCAGGCGGCCATGGTAAGCCGTAGACTTTTGGCTGCTTAAAACTTAATTTACAGCAGTGCCCTCCTTTCACGTTCCAAGCAATGCTCCTAGCGTTGGCCAGTTCCTGCTGCCGGCGATCCGGCCAGCATGAACTCTGCCCCTGTCCCACCCCCGTCGCGGCTGTCCCCGGGAAAGATCCCTGCATGCTGCCGGCGAACCGCTCAGCAGGAACGGTTCGCCTCCCCGCTCCCACCATGTGGCTAGGCTCGGGAAAGATCCCTGCACGCTGCCAGCGAACCGCTCAGCAGGAACGGTTCACCTCTCCGCCCCCACCGCGCGGCTGTAAACCGCCGGTTACAGTTATTTAAAGGAACAGGCAATCAGTCCCCATACTAAAATTCCCCTAATTCAAAGCAGGTCACCATGAGTGATATCTCTCTGATGAGGATTACGGAGGCAGAGAAAGACCGTATGCTGCGTGAATGCCAGCAAACACCAGGGCCGTATGCCGCCATGCTTTGCCAGGCAATGATCCCAGATTACCTGCTGCTAGCCTGGCGCGGAAAAGTTTCCTACCATGGAGGAGGCAATAAGGCCGCTCTCCCCAGGAACCTCATGCAAAGGCTTTCACATTACCTCCAGGAGAGCTTCGTGGAGATGTCCCTGGAGGATTTCTACTCTATCCCCAGACATGTTAACAGACTTTTCCAGTAGCTGCACTGGCAAGGACTAAAAAGTTAAGCGCCTAGGGCAAAATAATCATTAAAAACCCATTGCTAACATACCATGCCTATTCTATTCAAAATAAATGTTTACAACACTTACCTACTGATGTTTCCCCTGATTCACGGTCCGGGTTACCGCCTTGGGAGGGTTGGTAGGGGATATCTGTGAGGGTGATGAAGAGATCCTGGCTGTCAGGGAAATCAGCGTTGAAAGCGCTGTCGACTGC
>NW_020665302.1:1748824-1803470 GCF_002925995.2 Terrapene triunguis
CTCCCCACCGCAAAGTAAAAGCCTTGCCTTTCAATAACCTGAGAAGATAAGGGGACTGAATGGAGCATGGGGTTGCTATGGTAACCAAGCAGCTGGAAAGGGGGTGGGGGAGAAGAGACACTAAGTCGTGTGTGTGTGTGTGTGTGTGTGTGTGTGTGAGAGAGAGAGAGAGAGACACACACACACACACACACACAAAAGTTTTTTTTCTACTGCTGATAATAGCCCACCTTAATTGATGAGTCTCGTTATAGTTGGTATGGCAACACCCATTTTTTCATGTTCTCTGTGTATATCATCATGAAAGCTTATGCCCAAATAAATTTGTTAGTCTCTAAGGTGCCACAAGTACTCCTGTTCTTTTTGCTGATACAGACTAGCACAGCTATCACACTATAAACTGAGTTGTGTCTCCAGCATTCTTAACAGCCCCATGAAGTTCTTCTAAAATTGACTTTGACAGTGACTGGTTTATAAGGCTTTCTGCATGGTGATGCAGTCCAGAGGCATGGTGTTTTGCAGCCTTTTCATATAGGTTGTCAGTATTGGCTTGGCTGATCAGTCTGGCATACCAAGCTCCTCCACTTTTACTATATAAATCCATGATATGCCCACATCTTGAATACTGTGTGCAGTTCTGGTCACCCCATCTCAAAAAGATATCTTGGAATTGGAAAAGGTACCGAGAAGGGCAACAAAAATGATTAGGTGTATGGAACAGCTTCCATATGAGAAGAGATTAAAAAGACTGGGACTTTTCAGCTTGGAAAAGAGATGACTAAGAGGGGATATGATAGAGGCTTATAAAATCTTGACTGGTGTGGAGAAAATAAATAAGGAAGTGTTATTTACCCGTTCACTTAACACAAGAACCAGGGGTCACCCAATGAAATTAATAGGCTGCAAGTTTAAAACAAACAAAAGGAAGTATTTCTTCACACAACGCAGTTACCTGTGGAACTTTTTGCCAGGGATGTTGTGAAGGCCAAAATTATAACAGGGTTCATGGGAGGTTAGGTCCATCAATGACTATTAGCTAGGATGGGCAGGGATGCAACACCATGCTCTGAGTGTCCCTAGCCTCTGTTCGCCAGAAGCTGGGAGTGGACGACAGGGGATGGATCACTCGATGATTCCCTGTTCTGTTCATTCCCTCTGAAGCACCTGGAATAGTCACTGTCGGAAGACAGGATACTGGGAGAGATGGACCACTGGTCTGACCCAATATGGCTGTTCTTACATACAAAATAATTATAATAAGAAAGTTTAGTACAGAAACTCTCCAAGATAATGACCTCTTGAGATAGTGATGATGTGAGATAATGACCTTGGCAAATAATGCATTTTAAAAATCTTGGCCTACTATGAAACGTATATTTATATATGTTTCCCAGTCACAAATCTAGCATTCTGGAGCAGTCACTAAAACATAGTCCAATGCTCTGGCCGCTGTTGTTTGTCGTGCCACTGTTCACTCTACAGCTCTGTCCCCAATGTCCCTGCACCGTCACCTTCTTCTGTCACCTGCCACTGTGACCTCTGCAAGTCGGTCGCTCGAGGTTCCACCCAGCTGTCAGTGATTTCAGCTCTGTGGGGGAACCTCGCTGCTAGTGCAGGCTGGGCCGTCTCTTTCACAGAAACACTGTCCCACAGCAGGTCTAAGCACTTAGACCTGATTATCAGTGATTTCAGCTCTAGTGATCACTTAACAAACCAAAAGACTCTCTATGAAGCCTAATCAGCTCTCTCTCTAAACAGGAGAGAGGGACAGGTCAAATAGTGCCTGTGACTCTTAGGCAGAGCCCACACCACCAAGCAAAACACCTGTGCCTGACCCGCTCTCTCTTCACTAGGATATGGCATCCAAACCTCCTGCTTAGGGAGTGCAGTTCAGCCGAGGATGTCCAGTGCTTCATTTGTAATGAAAGAGTTGCTGGGGCTCAAGCAAGTTTGTTACTTTCATAACTGATGTGACAAGCCCAGAGGCCCCAGGGCTCTGAACTGCCGAGCCTAGAGGTGCCGGGTCTCTGCCCTGGCAAGCCCTAGCACAAATTAAGCACTGGGGGAATAAGGAGAACAACATTTCACGACCCCCACATTTCATACTTAAGTGATTTGTGACCCAACACCAGCCAAAATTGTTCACTTGTGCAGCACAGCTCTGTCTGCTGGATACCTAGGCAGAGTAGGTGTGTTCATGTAAATACAGTCTGGTCCTGAAGCCTTTCCACCCACCATTGGCTCAGCACTAGCTGTCAGGGAAGAGCTCATTCAGACCTTGCTTATAAATAATAATTTGAAATGATTAGGTAGGCTAATATACCAGAAACAAATGTGCCGACATTGTCATAAATAACAGCTGTATGAGGAAGCTAGTCTTTGTTCATACTTTTCAAACCCATTATGCTTTCTCAGGTACAAGTACTTTCTCATCAGGGCCGGCTCCAGGGTTGTTGCCGCCCAAAGGGGCAAAAAAAAAAAAAAAAAGCAGCGACCGCGATCGCGATCTGTGGCGGCAATTCGGTGGGAGGTCCTTCGCTCCAAGCAGGAGTGAGGGACCGTCCGCCGAATTGCCGCCGAATAGCTGGACCTACCGCCCCTCTCCAGAGTGGCTGCCCCAAGCACCTGCTTGGCAAGCTGGTGCCTGGAGCCGGCCCTGTTTCTCATATACAGTATATCAGGGGTTCTCAAACTGGGGATCGGGGGGTTATTACATGGGGGGTTGCAAGCTGGCAGCCTCCACCAAACCCCACTTTGCCACCAGCATTTATAATGGTGTTAAATAGATTAAAAAGTGTTTTTCACTTATAAGGGGGTGGGGTCGCACTCAGAGGCTTGCTATGTGAAAGGGGTCACCAGTACAACATTTGAGAACCACCGCTGGTATATACTTTTAAAGTGTATATTAATGTTTCAATTTCAATTCAAATTTCCAACCAAAGGCTAAATTGGCAACACTGCATGTAACTGAGGAGGGGGTGTTGGGTAATTGGGGGTGGTCTAGGGAAATCCCTGCTCACACCCCCCCCCCCCCCCGAGAAGGGGCGGGGCAGGGGTGTTGGCACCCTAGGGTGGGGTCAGGGATGATGTAAATATACTGGGGCCCGCCCCCCCCCCCGGGAGGAGAGGGGCTAGGCCTGCCCCGCCCCCAGGTCTGTGAGTTCGGCTCTGGACCCGGCTCAGCCGCCGGGCTCTGGCGGGGGAACGTTCAGCCCCCAGCGCGGCCTGGGCCCGGCGGTGCGGGGAGCGGGCTGCAGGCTGGCGGCGGGCGGGGCTGGCGCTGACGCTGCCCGGGCTCGGCGGCGCGATGGCGGCGGCGCGAGGTGAGCCCGGCCGGGGCCGGAACGAGCCGCCCGGGCGCTGCTGAGCGGGGCTGGCTAGGGACGGCCCGGGCTCGGGGACAGGCGGGAGGGTCGCGGCGGCTGGGCCGGGTCCCCGGGGCTGCGGTGGCGGGAACGGGGGGCCTGGCCCGGGTCAGGGTCCCGCTCCGCCGGGGGAGCCCGGCTGCTCGCAGCCCGCGCCGGTGTCCGGACTCGCCGTCACCAAGGCGCTAAGTTCCTCGCGTGAATTATCCCGGTCCCGAGCTAACCTCTGGAGCGAGCCCGGCGCTGAGCGGGGCGGAGAACTCGAGCCCGCCCGCCGCGGGCACAAAGCGGGTCCGCAGCTCTGCTGGCTCCACAGGCCGCTGCTGGGCTGCTGGCGTTGTGTCGGGGGTCCGTGTGTCCCTGGGGCTCCGGCAGCGCCCCAGCCTTGCCATGGGAGTGACACAAGGGGCGCCGCAGAGGGTGCGAGCCCAGGAGCTGCTGGGGTCAGAACCTGGGGCAGGTCTGGGACTGGGTAACTGAAGCCTGTTGGCGTTCAAGAGCAAGCAGGGAGAAGGTTGGTTGCCAGTGGGGAGCACCAGTGGGTTTCAGTTGGGAGGCTGGAAGTCTGGGAGAGCCCTGGGACACGAAGTGGTACGTCTGAGGGCTTGTCTCCACTACGGTGCGGGGTCGATTTAAGATGCGCAACTTCAGCTACGTGAATAGCGGAGCTGAAGTTGACGTACTTCGATCCACCCGCCGCAGTCTCTTCACTGCAGTAAGTTGACCGCTGACGCTCTCCCGTCGACTCCGCTTGCGCTTCTCGTTCTGGTGGAGTACCGGAGTCGACGGGAGAGCGCCCAGCAGTCGATTTATTGCCTCTAGGATCGATCGCTGCCCGCCGATCCAGCAGGTAGTGGAGACAAGCTCTGAGGCTATGTCTTCACTACAGGGGGGGGTCGATTTAAGATACGCAAATTCAGCTACGCGAATAGCGTAGCTGAATTCGACGTATCGCAGCCGACTTACCCCGCTGTGAGGACGGCGGCAAAATCCACCTTCGCTGGTGGAGTAAGAGCGTCGATTGTCGTGTCCTGACGGGACGCGATAAATCGATCCCCGAGAGGTCGATTTCTACCCGCCGATTCAGGTTAGTAGTGTAGACCTAGCCTGAGAAATGCTCCAGTTTACCCAGGTGGAGCAATAGGTGTGAGGAAGGGGGTGGGAGCCAAGGTGACTGGGAAGCAGATTGGCAGTGAGGATGGAATGAGCAGCTATGATTGGTAGGGAAGGTGGGGGAGCAAAATGGAAAGATACAAAGAGTGGAGGATGGAGGAGTGAATTGGGGGGGATACATGGGGGGGGAAGGGAATTGGGTCTCTAACAGGGGCCTGAAGCAGAGGGATTGGATTTAGGAGTCACATGGAGGGGAGAATTGGAAGATGCTGTGGGCTGGGAAGCAGGCTGGAGCCTGGGGGTCTGAGATGCAGGAAATGCTGTTCCTTTAAGGAGTGTAAGGAAGAGTGCCTGGGGCACTCTACCAGCAACTCCTGGGGTGTGAGGGACAAATTGCCATTGACAGTACAGATCTGAGCGAATGAATAATTGGTTTGCAGAACTGCCAAATGAGCCTCTCAGGGAGAAGCAAGAATTTTGTTTGAAGTTCCTGTTCTGTTGCCGAGATCAAAACTAACTAAGCAAGTCTGTAGTTAAGCCAATATTGTTTTCAGTTGGCAGTGTCCCTGTGTGAAACCTGCCCCAGATGACCCACTGGCTTCCAAACTACAGCTGCAAAACATACACTGCCTGATTCAAAGGGGAATGGCCAGAGACACCTCTGCCCAAGTAGAGCTTTGACAATGAAGTTCTTGGACTGTTTTGCTTGTGGACAGAGGATAAAGTGATGGATTCTAGTGTAACCTGTGTCTCTCCTGAACTGTGTAACCTGTTTCAAACCAGCTGTATTTAAAACATTGCTTAATTGCAGTGTTACTGTCTAACTCTCCATGCTGCACCTGGGAGGAACTTTTCCTGGGGATTTCCTAGTCTGATCTGAGTGACAATGAAGAGCTCTGATTTGTATCTTGCAGATGCTGTTAGTAACTAAGTATTCGAGCTAGTCAAAACTCATGTTCTGTGAAAAAAAAGTTAAAACAAAGTTTGCGTGTGCAATGCAAAAATGTGTTTTTCAGTGAAAAAAATTATTTTCATTTTGGTGGGGGAAATCCTTCACTTTCTTTTTAAACTCCCCTCCCCCACAGTTTTTTTTTTATTTAAAAAGTACGGAAAAGGGGTAAGAAATTTAAACATAACAGAAAATGAGGGGAAAACACTTTTTTCTCATTTGGGGGGGAAAAGGTTTTGTAGCATTTACATCTAGAAAGGACCATCAGATCTTTTAGTCTGACCTCCTGCATATCACAAGCCATTACATCTCACTAACTGTATTAAGCCCAAAGACTTTAGTCAGACCAAAATATTTTGGCTCTGAGAAAAAGAGAACAGGTGAGGCCAAGGTCCCTGTGATGTCAGGGAATGATTAGATGAGATGTGCACAGGAAATCACAGCAGGTGATCCATGCCCCATGCTACAGAGGAAGGCAGAAAAGACCCTAGGGGTTCTCACCATTCTGAGCTGGAGGAAAATTCCTTCTCAACCCCAAATCTGGTGAGCAGTGTGACCCTGAATATGTGAGCAAGAGACACAATCCAGGTTTGCTTTTTCAAAGGAAAAAGGTTACTTTTGAATGTAAAAAATTTTTTCCCCTCACACTTCTCTAATGAGAAGAATGGGGGAGGAGGGTGATGGGAGGAAAAAATAGAGAGGGCATTTCCCCACCATTTTTAAATAAATAATTTCAGACATACCAAAAAATAACCTCTCCCTCAACTTATTTGTTTCGAAAGTGTTTCTGAAAACTAAAACTTCACCTCCAAAGACATGTTTGATTGGGTGGGAGAAAGAGTGCAGTTTCTTTGACAACCCCATTTTTTACCAAAAAGATTTTAATGAAAGACCTGGTCAAAGTTTATCAAGTACGTACCAAGTAAGTAGCTGACAATGCTTGCTGTTGGAAGGATTTATTATGATTAACTTATGTTGCACATTTACTACTTTGGGGAATGACTCATTTGTGAACTGCTCCTGATGTTTGCTGCATCTTTTGGGCAATTGATTTTCATTCATGGGGTTGTTCTCATCAATGGATCACTCTTCATTATTTGCATGGTGGCTGGTCGCCTAAGTTACATGTCTTTGCTTTTGATCCTTGAGTGGATCACAAACATTTTAAACAGGAAGAGAACTGGGAATAACCCTGGGTCACTACAAAAAATAATTTTCCCTATGTTGATAGTCACACCTTCTTGTCAACTGCTGGGAATGAGCCACATCCACTTTGATTGAATTGGCCTCGTTAGCACTGCCTCCCCCACACTTGGTATGGCAACTCCCATCTTTTCATGTACCTGCTTACTGTATTTTCCACTCCATGGATCTGATGAAGTGGGTTATATCCCATGAAAGCTTATGCTCAAATAAATTTGTTAGTCTCTAAGGTGCCACAAGGACTCCTTGTTGTTTCCACTTTATAAGGATAGATTTTCAAATGAAGATCATTAGTGCTTAAAAATGTATGGTGATTTTGGGATTTGGCGAACTTGATGAATCCCCAGAAAATGCCTGAATCCTTGAGAATAAATAACAAGAGGCCGTAAATCAAAATGGATGGAAATTGGTCCTTGTATTTGTAAAAATATTTATAAATATTTTCTTTTAAACTTCAAGCCTTTCTACTAGCTGATCAGTTGGGGGCTGATCAGCACCTCAGACTGTTCATCTCTCATAGTACTAACAAGAACTAAGACTGTTGTAGGCCTCAGATACCGGCTGCACTTCCTCCTTAGCTACGGGAAGAACATGGAAGTCAGTATGTAATAACAAGCTTTCTGTGCATTCCCAAGCTGGAGTCGCATCCTCCCTCATTTCACACCTCTCCGTGCCAAGGACTGCCTGTGTCTCTCCCCCAGGAGTCTGGATCCAGAGCGTGTTTCATTTGTCATTTCAGGCTATGGTTGACATCGCTGTCTAGCTCTCCTGAGGAGGAGTGGGAGGAGCTAGCAGGATGGCAGAAGGAGCTGTAGAAGGACGAGATGAGGGACAACTACAAGACTTTGATCTCACTGGGTAAAAATTATTACAGTAACTCCTCAAGTCGTCCCGGTGAACGTTGTTTCGTTGTTACATTGCTGATCAATTAGAGAACATGCTCATTTAAAGTTGCGCAGTGCTCCCTTATAATGTTGTTTGGCAGCCGCCTGCTTTGTCCACTGCTTGCACAAAGAGCAGCCCATTGGAGCCAGCTGGTGGGGGCTTAGATCCAGGGTGGACTGGCAGCCCCCTTATCAGCTCCCCTAAATTCCCTGTGCGGCAGCCACCCAGCAGGCTATCAACTGCCGGGCAGTTCAGCTGTCCCTCCCCCCACTGCCGTGTGCTGCTCCCGGGAGCCTCCTGCTTGCTGTGCAGAGGTGGGAGGAAGAGAGGTTCTAATGTCAGGGTGTCCCCTTCTTGCTCCTGCCCCCCCCCCGCTTCTGTACCTTATCTCCACAGAGCGGGGGGGGGGGGGGCAGGGAGGGAGGGACACAACAGGGCTTAGAACAGAAGGAGCTTGCTGGCAGCAGCTGCTGTCTCAACTTGCTAATCTGCTTAAAAAGGCAATGTACTTAGAGTGGGGTCAGTGTACTTAAAGGGGCAATGCGCCTCTCTCTCACACAGTGTGTATCTGTCTCTCTCTGCCATGCTGTCTCCCCTCCCTCCATTCCTGCTGCCTTGTAGAGTGTGAGGCTACATTAACAACAATGTGTTAACCCTTGAGGGCTCAGCTGAGTGCTAGTTCATCATTTAGTAGCAAGGCATTCCCTGGGAAATATCCCACCCTCTGACTCCACCACCTCAACCAAGCTTCACAATCATCATTGCTGTGTACAGTATTAAATTTTTTGTTTAAAACTTCTACTGTGTGTGTGTGTGTGTGTGTGTGTGTGTGTATATGTATACACACGTATATACACAATGTCTTTTGTCTGGCGAAAAAAATTTCTCTGGAACCTAACCCCTCCTCCCATTTACCTTAATTCTTATGGGAAAATTGGATTTGCTTAACATTGTTTTGCTTAAAGTAGCATTTTTCAGGAACAGAACTACAACGTTAAGCATGGAGTTACTGTGTTCACTAGTTTGTAGAAGTGGCATGAGCTGTAAGGGGCCTGAGTGATCTTCAGATCAGGGTTTTTCTCACGTTTGCACTTGCATTCCTTTGTGGGGGGAAAAAAATCTGCTCCAGTCAATGGAGACTCAAAATACAGAAGGTAGCACTAATCCCTCTCTTTACAATATTTTCTGGTTTAGGACAATGGCTGTACTTCTCCATCTCTGTCTAGCCCACAAGCAGAAATGAGTTGCTGGGTCATTGCGCATGATGCATCGGTGCAAATAAGGGATGTTCCACGTGGAAAGAGAGTCAATATTCTAATAGAAGCAATTTCAATTTTCTGCAATTCAGCATCCACACAATCAGCCAGGAAATTGCCTGTCTCTCATCTAACTCGTTTATGGCCAAAAAGTTCTGTAAAATTATGTGGTGTTTGTCTTTTATGAGACTCCTGCAGAAATACATTGAATCTCAATCCCAGTTCCTTGTAACCTCTTAGGACAGAGATCAAGGTGTCATTGTGGACACATCAATGAAGATGTTTGCTCAGTGTGCAGTGGTTACTGAGTAAGAAATTAAGATATTAGGCTGTACTGTGACAGACAGAAAACATTACAAAGTTATCTATGGTGCATCTTCACCTTAAATAATGCTGTATTCATTTTTGGGGCCTTTCTCTCCTAGACTATAGCCTGTGTTATGCAGGAGGCCAGATTAGATGATCACAGTGGTATCTTCTGGCCTTAAAATCTGGGAATCATATGACGGAAGAGACCCATTAAAGAGACTGATACTGGTATTTTAGTACAGCATTTGATATAGTATCTCGCAAAACCTTACTCCCAAAATTTGGGTGGGTTAGGAGAACAATTTCTTGGATATAGAACAGTCCAAAGATCAAACTAGAATTAACAACAAATAGCCATGTTCTGGGTTGGGAGAAGGTTACAGCAGCATTTGTCCAGCAGTTAAAATGGTCATCATTGCGCTGGATGGGGAGGTAAGCAGCATGCCAATGGATTTAGGAGGTGATGCTAAACTGGGAAGAACTGCAAACGCCAATGAGGACAGGAAAACAATAGGGAAAGTTGCAAAATAACAAAACTGCAAACAATATGGCAGCTAATATATTTGGGGACAGGTTGAAATGCTCCATTGGAAGGACAATCGTGGGAAGCAGTAATGCTGAATGAGACTTTTTACAAAATACCAAAAACTCTGTGCTTGCCAAGTAACAGAAAACATCGCGTGATTCTTTTTTTTTTTTTTTTTTTTCCCCCCCACTAACAGGCGTGCTGTCACCAAACCAGACGTTGCATCCCTGACTGAACATGGGGAAGAGCCATGTGTCCGGGCTCACCAGGATTCGAGGGAAAGAGACCTTTCTAAAGGGGTCTCCTTTGGTAAGTAATAACTAATGAACTCTTCAGAAACGTTGAGTGAGGTAATGAGCTGAGAAAGAAGCCCACATTTCATGAGCTTCTATTGAAACAGCTTTTGTCCCCTCCAGTCAGCTTAGTAGCCAGCTGTTATTACATCTTTTTGGCAGGCGTCTGTCATGGATTCCTACCTATCTTGACTGGCTTTGGACTGTAGCCTCCCCCTTCGGACTTCTGAGTGGTCAGGTGGGATGGCAGGACATAGTGGATATCATTGTCTTGCCTCTCTGTAGAGCTTTGAGACATTAGCTAAGCCAGGAGGTGGAGAGGGAGCTTCTGAATCAGAAATGTAGAGCTGGAAGGGACCTTCAGAGGCTCATTTAGTTCATCTGCCTGCACTGAGACAGGACCCAGTCCTAGGAAACCTAAACCAACCCTGACAAGTGTTTGACCTGTTCTGAAAAACCTGCAATGAGACCGATTCCACAACCTCCTTAGTTCATAGAATCATAGAAGATTAGGGTTGGAAGAGACCTCAGGAGGTCATCTAGTCCAACCCTCTGCTCAAAGCAGGACCGACCCCAACTAAATTATCCCAGCCAGGGCTTTGTCAGTTAACCTGTTCCAGTGCTTAACTATCCTTGGAGTTTGACAGTTTTCCATAATATCTAACCTAAATCTCTGTTGCTTCAGATTAAGCTTCTTGTCCTTCCTTCTGTGGACATAGAGAACAATTGATCACCATCGTCTTTCTAACAGCCCTTCACGTACTTAATGACTGTTATGGGGTCCCCCTTCAGTCATCTTTTCTCCAGACTAAATGTGCCCAGTTGTTATAAACCTTTCTGCATAAATGTGGTTTTCTAAGCCTATTATCATTTTTGTTGCTCTTCTCTGGACGGTCTCCAATTTGTCCACATCTTTCTTCAAGTGTGGCACCCAAAACTGGACACAGTACTCTATCTGAGGCCACAGTGCTGAGTACAGTGGAACAGTTACCTCCTGTACATACAACACTCCTGAAGGGAGATAGAAAAGCTGAAAATATTCCTTCCAATAGAGCCTGTAGTCAGAATGCCAACATTATATGCTTTACATTCACAAGTCCAATGTCTTTTGTGTGTTGAAGTAACATCTGGATTCTCCATTTATTCCAGCAGATGATGGAATCAAGTGGAAGACTGAAGAGAATCATCAGCAGGGAAATTCTGAGGGTTTGGCAGAGCACAGGAATTTATCACAGAGAGAGAAAGCAAATAGCTCTGAGGGAAATACGTGTGAGGGTGAACGTGGGCCAGCCGGCCAACACAGGAACATAGGGGATGAGAGCGTGGAGAAATCCACTCCAAATGAAAGACCTTTCAGCAAATGCCAAAACATTCCTATTCGCACAGGAGAGAGACCCCATAAATGTACTGAGTGTGACAAAAGCTTCACTCGCCGCTCACATCTTCTTCAGCACCAGAGAATCCACACGGGGGAGAGACCCTATAAATGTACCGAGTGTGAGAAAAGCTTCCGACAGAGATCAGAGCTGATTGATCATCAGCGAACGCATACTCAAGAGAAACCCTACAAATGTGACAAGTGTGGGAAAAGGTTCATTCGGAGCACACGGCTTATTCAGCATCAAAATGTTCACAATGGAGTGAAACCCCACAAGTGCCCCCAGTGTGAGAAAAGTTTTAGCTGGATCTCATCAGTTATTAAACACCAGAGAGTCCATACAGGTGAGAAACCTTATAAATGCCCCGACTGTGAGAAAAGCTTCAGCTGGAGCTCGACTCTTATAAAGCATCGGAGACTCCACACAGGAGAGAGACCCTATAAATGCCCTACCTGTGCAAAGTGTTTTGTACAGAGTGCAAATCTTATTAAACATCAGAGAGTCCACACAGAACAGAAACCCTATACATGCGGGGAATGTGAGGAAACCTTTTTGATCAGGTCTCATTTCATTCTGCATCAGAGAATGCACGCAGGAGAGGAACTCTACAAGTGCGATGGCTGTGAGGAGTGGTTTGGTCTTGTCTCGGACCTTCATAAACATCAGAAGAGCCACAGAGGAAAGAAGCCCTATAAATGCTCCGAATGCGACAAAAGCTTCAACAAGAGTTCAAATCTTATTAAGCATCAGAGAATCCACACGGGGGAGAGACCCTATAAGTGTCCCGACTGTGACAAAAGCTTCATTCAGAGCTCGCACCTGATGCTCCATCAGAGAGCGCACAGGGGAGAGAAACCCTACAAATGCCTGGACTGTGAGAAAAGTTTCCACCAGAGCTCCCATCTCATTCAGCACCAGAGAGTCCACACGCAAGAAAAACCCTTTAAATGTCCTGAGTGCGAGAAAAGTTTCAGCCGAAGCTCAGTGCTAAATAAACACAAATTAATCCACGTGGGAGACCAGAGCTATAAATGCAGCCAGTGTGAGGAAACCTTCACTAGCAACTCCCGCCTTCTTCAGCACAAGAGAACCCACCATGTGGAAAGACCTTACACATGCCCTAGCTGTGAGAAGAGTTTCAGTCGCAGTTCGCAGCTTATGCTCCATCAGAAAACCCACGCAGCAGAGAAACCTTACAAGTGTGCTGACTGTGACAAAGGCTTCGTTTACAGCTCACATCTAATTCAGCATCAGAGAACTCACACTAGAGAACGACCTTATAAATGTCCAGTGTGTGAGAAAAGCTTCATTCAGAGCTCACATCTCCTTCAGCATCAGAAAATCCACACGGGAGAGAGACCTTTTAGATGTAGTGATTGTGAGAAAACCTTCAATCGGAGCTCCAACCTTATTAAACACCAGAGAACTCACACCAGGGAGAACCCGTAAGAGATGCTTCCATATGAACTCCACGCTCTTGACAATAAGAGTATTCACACAGAAGGAAAATCCTATAAATATTCCATGGGTGAGAGAACCTTCAGTCAGAAGTGCCATGTTGTTGTTCAACTTCACTGTATCAAACTGAATTAAGGTCTCTAGGAAACTTGCCTTGACCTTCTTATACTGGCAAGAGTTTTGCTGGTATAAATTATACCAGTTTCCCCAACAATATACCATCCTGGCAAATGGACTCATTTGCTGATATAACTATGCTTACACTACAGAGTTTGCCAGCAGTTATGTCTATTAAGGGTGTGATGAGGTGTGATGTGTGAGTGAACAATGTGCCCCTAGTGTAGGCACAGTTACGTTGCCAAAATTTGCACTTTTACCAGTAGAATTTATTTTGTTTGTGCGGGGATGAGGACGGACACTGTAATAAACTATACCAGCAAAATGCTATTTTGCCAGCATCACCTGAGTCCATGTTAGCAGCAGTATGCGGGTATTGTATATTGGTATAATACATTGGTATAGCTATATTGGCAAAGCCTTACAAGTGTAGGACTCCAACACAGTAAGTAACAAAGCGTTGATTGCCTGAAGTGAATAGTTAAGCTCCCCTAAAAATGAGCAAGAGACTGCAACTTGATACCTGTCCATGTGCAGAGAAAGAATAGACTCCCTCTCCCCCCTCCCCCCTCGTGCTCCTTCCTCCCCCCCTCCCCCCCGGTCACAAGAATTGATCAGAGCTGATTTAGCTTCTGCTTTTCAGGTCTTGTATTCAATCATCTGTCATCGGGACTGTTCCGCCTGGAAGAGGGAGTAACTTACACGGTCATTAACTATTCAGATGGTGTAAAACTGGTGCGAGCTGCAAATGCCATTGAGGAAAGAGAAATAAGTCAAAGGGGTCTGGGGGATTAGGCACCCCATATGGGTAGAAATCAACAGGGTAGGTAGAAAAATGAAAACTGCTGCATGTGGGCAAAAGTGATGTGAAATACAAATAGTCACTGGCAAAGAAAGCTAGCGTGAGTGGCGCTGACGATAAAAGGCAACAGTATAGAGATGTTTGCTTTCGGGTGTGTCATTGTACAGTCATCTTGCCTGAGTCTAGCTCAGAATATCACTAATGAATTAGAGGTTGTGACTGAGAGTCCAGCACTGTTGAGTTCTGTTCCCAGCTTTGTGCCTTTGTAGAAGAGAAAAACAAATGTAATTTTGGGTTGTAATTGCAGAGGCATGAGATCCCAGAACAGCTGTGGAACAGTCTCCAATGAGAAGTGATGAGATTCATGTTGCTTGGGCCTTTTAACACTAGACTGGGCACATCCCTGGAAAATATTCTGTGTTGGTTGTCTGATTTGGGGAGAGGGGGTAATTTCTGATCTGACAGTACACCAGCAGGCTGTTGGGTTTTTTGTTCTTAAGGATAAAAAAAAATTAGTACATCTTTGGAATTAAAATGGTATTTTATCAAACTTGCGAATTGTCTGGAGTTGGGGCGGGGAAGGGATGCTCCCAGTATGCAGTGTCCTCAAATGGCTAAGTTGGGTTGCCTGTGAATTTAGTGCCGCTTCATTCTCTAGCAGGGCTGCCTGCCTTTGTATCACCCTCATTATCTTGTCAATGCGCTCTGTCCACAGCTCACCATCCTCATCTCTCCTTGGTGTCATGGTAAAGGAAACCTTCCCTCCACTCTTCAGTCTTCTTCTGCCTTTACAGATGCCAACACATAAATGCCTTCTCATGTGCACGTGCGCTCTCTCTCTCTCTCTCTTCTTCCCCCCCCCCCCGGAAGATTTGCCTGGCGTTCAGCCACGGATAATGCTTCTGTCCATGTGGGCAGTGATGTGTCAGGACCAGGGGAGGGGTAGAAACAGCACAAGTAGCTATTATTATTGGCATGGAGACTAGAACTGAGACAATAAAGTGTTGCTTTTCCTTCGTTTTGGAATTCCATTCACATGGGACCACCAAAGCTTGGAGATGGTAAGATCTTTTTCCACCTTGCTTTCCTCCTCATATAGGGCCTCTGTAGAAATGCCAGGTTGGTGGTGAACTGGGAATTGGGGAAGGTGGGGGGGGGGGCAGCTGGGGGCAGGTTAAGCTCATGTGCACAGCTGCAGGCTGTCCGTACTTGGCGAATATGATGCTGAGGGCAGAGCAAGGTCTTGTTCCACAAAGCCATGGGCAAACCGGGAAGCTATTCTGCACCACTCTGTCAGGCTGGTGCCGGAGTGGAAGGGAACCACAAGCTATAAGGGTAGAGCCAAGTGAGCTGCATTGCCTTGTAATGTGCATGGAAAAATAGTCACGTCTTTGCCTTCAGTTCTCTTTTATGATACCTGCAGAGCAGCACAATGTGCACTGCGAAATCAATGGAGTTTTGCAGGAATGGCTCCAAGCCCAAGGGATCAGATAGCCATGATTGCCTTAATATTGCTACACATTTACCATGTCTCTGTAGCCTCCTTTAGGCAATGTACCTCCTCAGATCTCAAGGCAGCTAAAAGTTGAGGGCATGAATCAAACTGTAAGCCCAGGTACTTTGTCTCTGGTGCCACAATAAGCATGCCTGCTGTGCAGCCGTTGAGACGAGTGGGGGGCCCCTGTCGTGGGTGGGTGGGAAGGAGCAGGAAGCAGCATAAGAAGGGGGGTGAGTAACATGTTTCACTGATGGTTGTAGGATTTGATATTTTAGAGAAATTGCTTTGGAGCATTTCCCTAATGCACAACCACCCACCATGGCGGTGCCCTGAGGGTACCTGGAATAAAGCTGTTTAAAGGTTGTATTTTGATATAGCCCCTAATAGTTATGGGGAAAGGTCCCCTTCCCAGCAGTGTCAGGATGGGTCTCCGGCTGGCAGCATGGGGCAGGGGTCGCAAGCTGGAGGATTCTCTGTGACTTGAAGTCTTTAAATCACGATCTGGAGACTTCAACAGCTGAGTTAAGGGAAAGCGGGTGGGTCAGCTTTTGTGGCCTGCATCATGCGGGAGGTCAGACTAGATGACCATAATGGTCCCTTCTGACCTTTAAGTCTATGAGTCTATGAGAATCTCCTGTCTGCTGCAGTGCCTGCCTCAGGGTTTGGTGAACTGGCGATATCCTGACTGGCTGGGCAATCTCCTCCTGCTCGGGGTCCTGGTGGGCATCAGTGAGGGGTTCCTTGCTGCAGTCCAGAACAGACTGGGGTTCAGTGGGGGACTCCCTTTCAAAGATCCATTCCAGCTACTCTCAGGAGATGCAGGGCTTGCCGAGTCTTGTTATTGTCCCTGGAATTTTTGTAACCTCTGCACTGCTGCACGGCATCCCCCTGACCACGGCTCCCAGGTGGACCACTTCTAAGGCTGGCTCTGGGCTGGTGTGTTGAAGCTAGAATCAGATGCTGTGAGTAGGGGAGGGTAAAGAGGTGCCTGCTGCAGGTAGAACTTGGACTGCCTTGAGGGAGCAAAATGGAGAGATACAAAGAGTAAAGTCTGGGAGGTGATGGAGGAGTGAATTGGCGGGGATGCATGGAGGAGAGGAATTGGGTCTCTAACAGGGGCCCAAAGCAGTGGGATTGGATGTAGGACTTGCCTGGACGGGAGAATTGGGAGATGCGGTGGGGGTGGGAATCAAGCTAGAGCCCGGGAGTTTGAGGAACAGGAATGTCTTGAATGCTGTTCCTTTACAGAGTAAAAGAAGCATGCACAGCCATACAGGAGAACTGAGGCGTGAAACCAGTAACTCCCAGGAAGTGCAGTGGGACAGATTGCTGCTGACAGCACAGGTCTGAGCAATGGAATGAATCCGCTTGTAGAGCTGCAGAATGACCCTTTCACAGTGGCAGATTAGTAGGGTGACCATATTTACCAGCAACAAAGAGTCCTGTGGCACCTTAAAGACTAACAGACGTATTGGAGCATAAGCTTTCGTGGGTGAATACCCACTTCGTCAGACGCATGTAATGGAAATTTCCAGAGGCAGGTATAAATATGCAGGCAAGAATCAGTCTGGAGATAACGAGGTTAGTTCAATCAGGGAGGGTGAGGCCCTCTTCTAGCAGTTGAGGTGTGAACACCACGGGAGGAGAAACGGCTTTTGTAGTTGGCTAGCCATTCACAGTCTTTGTTTAATCCTGAGCTGATGGTGTCAAATTTGCAAATGAACTGAATTCTCATTGAATTCAAAGAGAAACTGCTGAGCTTCAGTTCATTTGCAAATTTGACACCATCAGCTCAGGATTAAACAAAGACACTGAATGGCTAGCCAACTACAGAAGCCGTTTCTCCTCCCGTGGTGGTCACACCTCAACTGCTAGAAGAGGGCCTCACCCTCCCTGATTGAACTAACCTCGTTATCTCCAGACTGATTCTTGTCTGCATATTTATACCTGCCTCTGGAAATTTCCATTACATGCGTCTGATGAAGTAGGTATTCACCCACGAAAGCTTATGCTCCAATACGTCTGTTAGTCTTTAAGGTGCCACAGGACTCTTAGTCTGGATCTGTAAAAAGCAACAAACACGGCTACCCTTCTGATACATATTTACCAGGACACCTGGTAAAATTACTTGTACTCAAGCGAGTTCATTGGCAATCAGTCAGAACTATGCAGTACAAACGTTTGTATTTTTGTACAGCAAGCACTTGATTTCTCCAGGTTTAACCTTAAAAATCTTGATTTGTACGAAGGCTCCACATGGGCAGGTAGCATTTTGCCTGGTATGTCTAACTTCCGCAGGTCCCTTTGAATTATTTCTCTTTCTTCGTAGCGCCTACCAATTTCATACCATCTCCATATTTAATGCCCATGTTAGTCATTTCTTCTTCCAGACTAAACCACTAAACTCAGGACAGATAAGGGAAGATGACCTGAAAAGCATAAGTTAAATAATCACCTCAACTCATCTCTTGTAATCGGGGAGTCTAGTGTTTCTCTGCACCTGGACAGCTATCCAGTTTCAGAGTTTCCCATTTTTAGGGGATCTTGACTCTTCACTTCAGGCAGACAAGGTTTGGTACTTTATTGATTGTGTTGGGGTAAATTTATACTCAGGCCAGGTCTACATGTGGAAGACTTTGGCAGTATAGCTATACCAATATACTATCCTAGCAAAGCGCTGCAAGCGTGGACACAGCTTAGATGAGCAAAATGGCACTTGTGCCAGTTTAGTATATTCCAGCCCCTCCCCTAAGCAAAATAAACTAGACTGGTAAGTGTGCGGTTTTTCCTGTATAATCACACCTGCACTCATGGCTTTTGCCAGCAGGTTGGTCCCAAATCATACCTCATCACCTGCTAACAGACAGCTGTGCTGGCAAAACACAAGCATAGACATTTATACTGCGAAAGACTCCATTTGCTGGTGTAGCTTATTTTCTTTGGGGAACTGGTATAATCCATCATTTTTAACCCTTCAAAGGTAATTTTGTACTATTCATTCACGTTGTAGGTTGCCTTTACTGCTGGCTGTTACCATCTGGTAAGCTTTGCTGGGCCGGAGACGGGAGCAACTAGCTTCTCTATTCCATTGGATTGGCTGGAATATAGTTATGTAATTCTTTAGTGCCTAGTATATTAGCAACAACTTTGCCACGTTCGTGTACTGGACAGTGAGCTTATAAGCATCTGCTTTAATCCATGGCCTGACTTTGGTTCAGACTCTAGTTCAGGCCTTAACTCTTGTACCAGGCCCAGTGCTCCAGGCCCTCCCTCCCTACTACAAGGGGTATAGACCATGTGACCTTTTAGGGCCTTTCCTTCTCTATGTTCTATCAATCTCTCATTTCATTATAATTACTTAAACCTCTAATCAGCAGTTCATACTTTATACTGTTGCATTTGAAGTTTTGTTCAGTGCTGATAAGGATTGTAATTTATTTTGGGGCTATTTTGTACTGACTTTCTGCTATAAGTTTCTGTTTCTAGCAGTAGATTGTGGAAGGAGGTTATAGTAGTTCACTAGAATCAGGAAGCAGAGTGTCTCATTAGAGCACATGGGATTTTGGTTTTTTGTAGGTATTGATGAAATAGCCTTTTTTCTTGTCCATGGAGGCTTTGTTCATCTGTAATTGGTGGTGCTGGAACTGATCGTTTGTCCCTGGAGATCTCAACTAACTACACAGTCCCAGGGAATCTACAACGCTGAGAAATCAGTCTGAGGAAAGCTTCCTTTGGTGTTCGTTCAGCAGGAAAGTTGGAGAACCCACAAGATAGGCGCACCTGGGGTAAGCTGATCAAACAATGCAGGAGAAAGATCCATGTGCAGTCAGCCAGGTCCTCCTCCTCTAGGATCCGTCTGGAGTTACTCTGTGTATGACCCTTGGGTGTGGAGCCCAGCCTTCCCAAATGTATTTTCCCCCCTTCCTGTCTCCCAAGAAGCCAGTCTTACAGCCCCTTCTCTGAACACCTGGGCAGCAGGAAGGGGAAGCTGAGGCGAAGTTAACCATTGTTTACTTGGGAGCAGGTAAGGCCCCTGCACCTTGTCACACCCTGTAACTAGGCTCAGGGCTGAGTTGGACTAGAAATCCCAAATCAGTGGGGGCTGGTTTGGAAACCTCTCTCAGACTATTTTGGGGTTTGCAGAGTTCACAAAGCTAATTTTCCCTAGAAATTGAAGATTCCTTGCCTGTAGAAAAAGCCAGTCTGAGCCTGTAGACCCTGTCCATTCTGTATATTGGGATTGGTTTCTTACTGGGCATTCTCTGTAACCCCCTCTTTTTAGTCTTCCTCTATGAGAGGAGCATTGAGCCCTATAACATTGTTGGCCCCTTTTAACCCCAGCAGCTAGTCAAAGCTGGGGGCCTTGGGGATGTTCCAGCTGGGAATAGAAACTGATGGTATCAAAGAAAATACCAGATTCCATTTTGTTTGTTTACAAGGAATGTGTACAAAGTCCTGCTTCTCCAAAGGCAGGAGGAACCAAAAGAGGGGGTGGCTTCTTTGCTTATAGCCCGAAGCCTCTTTAGTCAACACCAGACCCAAAAGCTCGCTCTCTGTAGCTTCTTCCTGGGTCACCTCATGCTTACAGGCTTCTGCTTGGACTTCTCTCGTTATGTCCTTATATTTCAGAATATTCCTTTTCCTTTCTTGTGCTATGCTAGATTGAGAGAAAAATGGCAAACATTTCCCTTACTTACCCCTTAGCATGCCTGCTCTGTGATGTACGCCCTGTCACCCATCACTTCTGAACTTTGTCCTCTTAGTCTATAAGGGCCTGTTTTCATTGCAAAGTTAGCCCAGGTATTTACTCAGATGTTGCCCCAACTCCCCACTCGTCCACACAAAACTCTCTCACCCTGGGTTTAGAGTGCCACCAAACTCAGTTATCTGGCACTGCTGGGTTGTGGGCTAGAGCCAGGATGCTGCTTTACGCTCAGTGTGGAGCTCCTCTACTTTGCAGCGTGGACACAGACTAACCCATTCGCATGCTGATGGCTAAGGCTATGGCTATGATTTTGGCATGGAAATTTTTAGTAGATTTCACAGCAGAGGTGCAGGAAAAACATCCAACGTCACAGAGAGATCACCAAACAATGTAGTTTTTGATGCATCAATGTACACAAGAGCTTTTAAGTAGTAAAAGTGTCTGATATTAACACACTGATCAATGATAATTTACTCCTGGAGGAATTCTGCAACAAAAAATTAAAAATGCTACACATAATATTTTAAAATTCTGCATATTTTAATTGTCAAAATACCACACTATAATCACAACAGTTTCAATTATTTTTTGATCATTTATTTCAAACTACCTGTCAGCAAGTATGTCTCTAACAAAAAAGATTCAGGAACTGTATTTTAACAAATAGCTTCTTTACTAGGCATATTAGTACAGAACTGAGTAATAATTCCTTTAAACCCTGGCTGACCGCTGTTAGGAAAATGTGAAGTAAATAGGGTAAAAACTGAACAATAATAATCTTGCTTCTGGCCTTGCTTTTAATTTAAACAAGCTTGATAAGCAAGCAGGAGAACATGTGTGCAGTCTTGTGCTTTCACTCACACACACCGCCCGGGGAGCTGCTAGCCTTGCCTTTCAGTAACGAGAAGATAAGGGGACCTAATCAAGCAAGGGGTTGCTATGGTAATGAAGCAGCTGGAGTGGAGGGGAAGGTGTAAGGAAGAGACATGGAGTCAGCAAGAAAGTGACGATGGCCAAAAGTAACACCGCTCCTTACCCCTCCCATCAGGTACAAAAGAGGTGGTCTTCCCAACCCAAGACCCCCCAGAAGGGAACATGACCATATATTGGAAGGGGTGGCACCAGGGAAGGGGCACTACATTCAGTCTCTGCCCCAGTCTGTCCTCCCCCACTAGCCCTTATGAGCCCGTCTGACCCTCTTTCTCCCCCCCACATACAGACGCCTTATGCTGTCTGTTTCCCCATAGCCCCTGTTTCCTGATCTGGTCTGGCAGGTGCTATGAAGAAGGCAGGCTCTTTCTCTTCCCTAGCTGGCCAGGAGCTGCTGCTGTGTTCTATGGCCAGAGCACCCTCTGGTGGGCAAAAGGTGGAACTGCACTAACATTTTGGCAGAAGCTTTTTTTCTGCGCAAAAAAATAAAAATATGCATGGCTCACTAATTATACGCATGCACAGTATCACAGAATTCCCCCAGGAGTAAATAATATAAAGACTACTGCCAAGTTTAACTGTTACTTTAGAGTACATCATGGTGGTTGTACTTAGTTTTCCACAACTGTGAAATAGAGTGTTGTACATTGTGAGATTGGCAGCCTTGATTCCACATTTGCCATCTTGCAAGACAAGAAGAGAACAAAGGTAAAGGGCTCTACACCTTTCATCACCATATACAGTTTGATCAGTTTCCAGGCCCCGTTTTTAGTTTATGGCCCACTCCGATTTCATTTTTGAACGTGTAAGCTTTTGGCATCATGGCCATTTTGGATTTTTTTTTTATTTTTTTCATTGGGCACATTACTACTGCTTGTGGGTTTTTGTTTGTTGTTTTCACATTTACAGACATTTAAAAAAATTTAGGGTTAGAAATAACATTTTTCAGAAGAAAATCGGCTTTTTAAACATTTAGGGCCTTTTAAATAAAGTTTAGTAAACAGTGAAATAAAGTGTTAAGGCATAAATAGGTTACCAGGCCTTTTTAAATGAAAAAATACATTATGCATTTTTTTAAAAATAAAGACATTAAATATTAGTAACAGAACACAGGCTTTTAGAGAAAATAAAGAAGGGAGCGGTTGTTTCTCTGTCCCACGGCTTTGAGTGGGAGAACGCAGAAGAAGTTTCTATGAGCAGCTGCTGCTCCGAGATTATCTCCAATGACCTGTGCCATCCACAGGAGCTGGCAGGAATGCCGAGGACAAAGCCAGCAGCGAGCCAGCTATGCTAGCCAGGTGGACTCTTGCCGTCCGCATCTCCTGGATGATGCTGCCCAATTCCTGCTCCAGACTGTTCGCAGAGGCAGGTTTCTGCTCAGCTACAGGCTGCTCAGTTCTCTGTGCTCTGAACATAGGTGTGTTATTCTCAGAGCCTCGATTTATGTGAGAAGCAGATTCAGATGTCTGGACTTGCCCAGGTACATAGATCTGCTCAGAATGTGGATGTAGGCCAGGTGAGGCTGGAGGTGAGCAAAACACCCTGTCCAGTGCTTTCTCCTCACTCTCCACTTGGCCATGGACTGCCCCACTGAGTGCACATGGAGACCTACTGCTGGGCCTCTCTATGCATTTGGCAATGCCCATGCTGTTCTCTCCCTGGTCTGTGTGCCCTAGGTGTGCCTCCCAAATCCACAGGCTGGTGGAATGCACAGGGGATGGAGAGAGGTCCACTTGGTGGGAGGAGGGATCAGACGATGGGGGTGCAGAAGAGAGCCCGCGTGGTGAGGATGTGAAGGCCGTATTCAGAGCTGTGTCAGCAGATGATGGATCTGTGTAGGCACAAAACCGTGTTAAACTTAGCAGATACTGTTGGAGCATGCTCCAACAGTAACTCCAAGTGCACATCTGAAAATCTAGCTGGTGAGGCCAGAATTTCAAAAGAACTTAGGTTCCATTCCAGCACCTCAAGAGGGTCAGAGATTCCAAAGTACTCAACAGCTCCCACTGTGATACTTATGGCCAGATTTTCAAAACACCCCAGCACCAATCATGCTGGGACTTCTGAAAATCTGACCTGTTGTGTCCCAAGGAACAGAGCAATAGCTTGAAAAATCACCCGTAATTTTATGTGAACAACTAGGAACTGCAGTAAGTCAAGGCCAAAGTCTGGAACATCAGTGTGTCTGGGAGAGAGCAGGAGCTCAGAAACCCTGCCCCTTAGGGCGATTCATTCAGAATAAGTCTTGATCATCTCGGGGAAGTGGAAATTGTTGTATTCTGAGACCTTCACGTGGGGCGGATGGATGAGTACGTAAAAAATACCCCAGGAGCCGTTTCTACCTTCTAGCTCAGTCATTCGCAAACTGGTCTGTAGAATGTTTAATTTGAGAACCAAAGAGGGGAGAGCTGGGGAGTGGGAGGTGAAATGGGTCCATGAAAGACTCTCTTACAAAGTGGTCCGTGCAGGATAGGAAAGTAGGAGACCCTTGTGAATCAAGCCACCTCCAGGGAAGTTCTCTCTCTGGTGCAAAGTATCTGTGAGCCCTCCAGAGAAGAGAGATGAAGATACCAATTCAATTCAACATCCGAACGCTCACAAAATAGCTGGACAAAAAGCAGAAGGTCAGGGAGAGTGGAAAGAGATGATTGATGTCTGCCAAGAAAATAGGACATCTGCTAGATACCAACCTCGTGCATGGAGCTGTAGGTGCACATTGGGGTGGGGGGTCATTCTGGATACATTATACTATTTATCCATTTGTATGCAGGAGCCCTAGTCATAGGTTATGGGGCAAGGAGCTGTACAAGCACATAACAGAGATGGTCCCTTTCTGTGATGGGGTGAAACCCCAGCGTGGGCTAGAACGGGTTAAAAGCCAGTTAGTCGCAGCTACTGCACCTGTGTCATAATTAAATGGTTGCTTCTCAGCCAGAGGGGGTGGGACTAAGAGGTGTCAGGTGATAACTTAAGGCACACCTGAGAGCGTTCAGTCAGGGTGGGGGCAGGGGAGAAGGGGGCCCAAAATGGACTCCTGTGAAGGGGCCTGAGCCAGAAACTGCAGGAGAACAGACACCTCAGGAGGGCTCAGTACTGGAGCTGGGCAAAGACTCCAGAGTGGCCCTAGAAAGGGACTGAAGACAGAGCCCAGAGGACGGGCTGATTTGCTGAGGCAGCTGGGGTGTCAGATGGACTTTCTGTACCTGAAAGGGCTCTGAATTCGCTGTTCCTTTCTGGGAGGGCTGACTGTGCACAAAGGCTGATGGCCTACGGAAGGCTCTAGCGGTGAAGACCCCTGTAATGAGAGGCCCTGATGATAGGGGGAGCTACGGTGGTGAAAATGACCACTCCCACTGCCCCAGAGAGCTTCCGACTCACTTGCGGAGGTGTGTCTATCCCTGGAGTCCTGGTGAGCGCTGACACACGGCTCTTCCCCTCGCTCCAGCTGGGATATGATGTCAGGTTTGGCAGCAGCGCCGCCTGCGTGGGGAGAACGATGATTACACACTGACGGTGATATCCGGGGAACACGGCCGGGTTACTGATGTGCTAGATCTCTGTGTTCCCAAAATGGGAAGGATCTTCCTGTAAGCGCTGCCCTGCCAGTGCTCCGTGAAACACACCGTTGTGCTGGTACTGTGCTCCTGGCCAGGAGCATTGTGGGAAAATCTGATGCCCTGGCCTGTGTTGCTATTGTTTTCAGTTCCGTAAGACAGCTCTGTCTGGACGTGTTGGGGGCCCAGGGTCTCGAGAAGGGAAGTTTATCAAATAACTCAAGTGAAGGTGGGGGTCAGGGCACATTCCCTGTAAAAACTGAGGGAGCTAGAGACTAAGCGCTATAGTATGATCATCTCCTGTGTACCCGCTCAGTTCCACAGCTGACCTCCTGGCTACTCCGCTGAGGAAAGGCAGAAGGTGGCTATAATTCTGCTAGAATCTCTCTTCATGAAGTAGGTTTTGCATCAATGCCACTCCACTACAGTAGTCTGCAGCATCTCAGGATCAGTGCGGATCATTCCCCTGCAACCACTCTACGGGGGCGGGAGTGAGAGCAAACCAGTGTGGCGTTTACCTTCAGTGGGAGTTTTGCTTAAGTGCACAATATAGGGTTTGGCCCACAGAACACAGAGCTAGAATGATTAAAACCACCACAGTAGTTTGTAATTTTTCTAAGCATTTTAAAGGGGGATGGACCTAAACGCATGAGAGCAAATCTGAGCTGAAGCTAACTCAGGCCCTTCAAAGTTCATGCAGCTTCTAGAAATAGGTGAACGATCATTGTTACCCAGCGAGATCACAGCCTCGTAGTTGTCCCTCATCACATCCTTGTACAGCTCCTTCTGCCATTCCGCGAGCTCCTCCCACTCCTCCACGGAGAAATAGACAGCGACATCGTCAAACGTGACTGGAGCCTGAAACAGTGAATAAATAGTGATCAGCAGCCTCTACTTCAGTCACACCCTGACAGCAGCAGCCCTGGGTCCCGGCAGGGCAGGGAGAGCGTTTCCTGAACAAGTAACTTGCATGAGTAACACACACACAGCACAGCCCGTCCATCTGGAGTGTGATTCCCACCCTATCAGCTCACGCCTGCCACTCCAGGGCTCTGATGGAAGGAAATCAGTTTCCAAGGGGATGCTGAGTAGTAGCCCAGCCATTGTCACAGTGGAGACTCCCCATCAAGGCGGCACCAGTCCCTTCCCCCCACCCCACCTATTTGCAGTGAAATCTAACTGGGGGTTGTGTTGTCCAGTGAAACACAAATGTAAACACCGTCACGGCTAGAGAGAACACAAAGGCAAACCCTATACCGAGCACACCTGCATTTCAGAGCCCGGAATGCACTGCCTCCCTCAGCAGTATCCTTTGAATTGAGATGGATAAGGCATCGGTTCAAAATTGTCCCCCGAGGAAGTTCGTTTCTTCCCAGCTTCCTAGCCAGCTCCTCCCCTGCCCATTTGCCCTGCCCTGCGTGTGTGTTCCCAACTCCTGGGAACAGTTCTTCCCTTTTTTGTTTCCTGATAGAATGTTGTTAGGAGCTTTCTCTGAGCCAGGTGCCAGGTGAAGCTCTGGGGGAGGAGCCACAAAACCACATGTCCCAACCCCCCGAGAGATCCCCCAACTCTGGATGAACTAGAATTGGACTGGTTTGCACAGCTCCACTGTGGGGCGCAGTAATGGTTCTAAAATCACATGGGCCAAGGAAACAGTCATAGAATATCAGGGTTGGAAGGGACCTCAGGAGGTCATCTAGTCCAACCCACCAATCCCCAGACAGATTTTTGCCCCAGATCCCTAAACAGCCCCCTCAAGGATTGAGCTCACAACCCTGCGTTTAGCAAGCTAATGCTCAAACCACTGAACTATCCCTCCCTGCTCCGGTAAACACAGCTCCTTCCCCAGAGTCCTTACAGTTCACAGGAAAAAGTCGAGTTCAGGGACAAAGTCCTACCTGAGCAGAGCCCCTGCCAGCCATTCCCCATCCCACGGGACAGGGATGTTTGCTCCCAGGTTCAGCAGCTGGTGGGGAATCCAGGCCTCCTGCTGGGACTGCCACAGGCTTTCTGCTGCTCTAGTGGAGACAGACACAAAGGAGATGGGGCGTGAGTAGCGCAGGAGTGTCCCAGGAGAGGCCAGCGGGAGGCTTAGCGTCAGAATCAGATTGAAGAGCTATACTCCATGCAGGGTTGGGTACTTCCTTATTGTACATCAGTATTGGGCCAATCTGGATTTGGTAGTTAAACTGCTGGGAAAATGTAACGGAGAGAATGGCTGGGGGAGGGGGGAGGCCAGCGTAACAATCCTGTGTCCAGATCTCAAGATTGGGGCCAGAGAAGCCTCTGTTCAACTCCCGGAGGATCGAGAAATTAAACACAATTCCCCAGCCTAGATGGGAGGGTTTTGCTTTTTCCCCTTCCCAGCTTTCTCTCTCCTTTTTCTGTTCCTGAGCTGGTCTGTTTCCTCCTTGTGAGTCCATCTCCTCCCACTGCTGGCCTTTCTCTCAGCCTCCGCAAGGCAGCATCTCGCTCTTCTCATCCTTTGTCTCGCCCGTATCCCTCTCCCTGCTTTCTTGTCCATCTTGCCGCTTCTCTTCTCTGCAGTCATCCCTTCCCCTTAGCTTGCCCACTGGGTTCTGGTCCCCTAGGCTCCTCCACCCTCCCTTGCTTTGCGCCTTTCCTCACCCACCTTTCTCAAGTCTCCTTTCTCTGCAGTGGTTAAAACAGACGGAAACAACCCACTGCCCCAGGTGGAGGGGGAGCAATCCCTGTGCTCACTGCACCAGCCGAGGGGAGGGGGGCACTGGCCACGTGTTCATTGCACACTGCACCTAGGTGATCAGATGTCCTGAATTTATAGGGACAGTCCCCATATTTGGGGCTTTGTCTTAGGCACCTATTGCCCCCCGCCCCCTGTCCCGATTGTCCATACTTGCTATCTGGTCACCCTAACTGCACAGGCCAAGGAGAGCGCCTGATGCTCACTGCTGTCTACGAGCACTGTACTGCCCAGAGAGCACAGAGACCCCCTTGTGGACAAAAGCTACACTTGCAACTTCACAAATAAACCAGCTGCAGCAGCACAGCCGCTGGCAGGGGCTGCGGATTAGTCGGGGCCCTCCCCCCGAGAAAGTCAGGCCTTGCAGACGGAGCCATTGCTGGCATAGACGGAGGAGCCTAGGGGCGTAGGATGTTTTTCTAAAACTCTGCTCTGGGAATGACTTTGGGGCAGTTCTCTGGCTATACGGGGGTCAGACTTAGATGATCACAATGGTCCCTTCTGGCCTTGGACTCTATGAACCTATACCCTGCCCTACAGTGTGTGACGGCTGCTGCGCTGATTGAACTCTTTAGCCCACCTGCAATTAGAACCCCGCTCACTCTCTCTGCAGGGCCCGGCCGCATCAGGAACAAAGCAGCTACAGGGACTAGGGTGACCAGATGTCCTGATTTTATAGGGACAGTCCCGATTTTTGGGTCTTTTTTTTATATAGGCTCCTATTACCCCCCACCCCCGTCCCGATTTTTCACACTTGCTGTCTGGTCACCCTAACAGGGACGCTTCTTTTCCTAAACTCCATTTGTCTCACTTTCCATTTTACCAGCACTCCTCCCCAGAGATCAGAGAGGGAAGAGCAGGGGCAGGAACCAACCTCCCAGTGAGAATCATGGACAGGAAAATGAGCTAAATATGAAAAGTTTCTCTGTGGGGGAATAAAATGGAGGAGCTCTGCTCTGCGTAGCCTGCACAATGCTGCATGTTAACTCTCTGCCCCTGGAGCTGGGCCTCTTTGGAACAGCTCTCAGCACAGAGCAGATATTTCCTCCGTTTGCACAGCCCGGATGTAGAGGCCCCTACACCCCCCAGAACCAAATCTGTACAACTGCCAGGCAAGCTGTTTGCAGCCCCCCCAGAGGCTAGGGCTGGAAAGAGGAGAAAAACCCGCAGCCGCCTTACCTGCAGCCTGTCTCTGTTTCACTGATGGCAGTCCCCAGCGCAAAGCTGAACGCCATGGAAAGCAGGCGATAACCCTTTCGTGCCCAAATAACCCTTTCATGCCCAAATCAAAGTTTGCCCCAATACAGGCGTGCGTGCGTGTGGCGTGTTTCAGGGTTTCTGTCACATGCCAGACAGTGCCCCTCCACACAAAAAGCAGACTGTGGTAAGCAGACATTTTAAAATGGCCACAGTGGAGGAGTGGGGGGCAGCTTTGGAAAGGGGAAGAAAATTTCCAAGAAATCCCATAGTTTCTTGGAGCTAATTTCTGCACATTATTGCTGGGGCTCGGGAATTTTATAACTTTCCTCCATCGTTACATTTTAAAGAATGTTTAAAACTTTTCATTTTCCATCATCTGGGCTGCCCCGGAAAGGGACATTGTGTGCAGGGGGCTGGATGAGGCCCCCAGTCCTGAGATTCTCTGAGTCTACAAAATCTGCTGTTAGCGTTTCCAGGTTCATCCCAAGAGTGGCCACCTATAGTTAGACCCTACCAAATTCACGGTCCATTTTGGTCAATTTCATGGTCATAGGAATTTAAGATAGTAAATTTCATAATTTCAGCTATTTAAATCTGAAATTTCATGGTGGTGTAATTTTAGGGGGCCTGCCCCATAAAGGAGTTGTGGGGGGGTCACAAGGTTATTGCAGGGGGGGTTGTGGTACCTCTACCCTTACTTCTGTGCTGCTGCTGGCGGCGGTGCTGCCTTCAGAGCTGGGCAGCTGGAGAGTGGCGGCTGCTGGCCGAGATCCCAGCTCTGATGGCAGCACCACCACCAGCAGCACCGCAGAAGTAAGGATGGTATGGTATGGTATTGCCACCCTTACTTCTGCGCTGCTGCTGGCAGGGCGCTGCCTTCAGAGGTGGGCACCTGGCCGACAGCCGCCACTCTCCAGATGCCCAGATCCGAAGGCAGAGCAGAAGTAAGAGTGGCAATACCGCACCCACCCTCCCCCCAAATAACCTTGTGACCCCCTGCAACTCCCTTTTGGGTCAGAATCCCCAATTTGAGAAACGCTGGTTTCCCCTGTGAAATCTGTGTAGTATAGGGTAAAAGCACACAACAAACCAGATTTCATGGTCCGTGAAGCATTTTTCATGGCCGCGAATTTGGTAGAGCCCTACCTATAGTTTCAGCCCTATGCTCAATTCTCCCCAGTTGAGGCCAGTGTCACTCAGCAGCAGCTGGCACTGAAGTCAATTGTGTTACACTGACATAAAACTGGGGTGACCAGATGGCCCGATATTAGGGGCGACTATACCCATCCCCCGAAAAAAAGTATCCTGATTTTTCACACTTGCTGGCTGGTAACCAGCACAAATCAGAGCGGACTCAGGCCCTTTCTCTGGGGGTTACACTAGATGACCCTGGCGGTCCCATCTAACTAGGATTCTGACAGCCCCTCTGAGGGAATTGCTTCTGACATTGACCAGTTAACATGTTATAATCTGATTGCACTATTTCACAAACCTATCTAGTGGTGGCGGCTACAGAGGAGACGTGTGGGCAGGGGGCACTTTACACCGACTTACCAGCATTATTTTATATTTATTCCACCTTGACTATGCAACCCACAACCAGGGCTTCTCTAATGTATTTATTCACACCGTGCCTTGTGCTGGTAGCGTCCCAGATAGACATGACCTAAACTTGAAAATGTTTAGGTACCGGGTGTGCAGTGTCCTCTGGCTGTCATGCTGCTCAGTATTGTCTCATTGGTTCCTTGTGCCCCGCATCCGTCATGTTGTATATCCTGGAAGCTGTGTGGGGCAGGGACTGTTGGTTTGTACTGTGCCTGGCGCAGTGAGGTCCTGGGCCATGAGGAGGGCTCCGGGCACTACTGCAATACAAATAAATGATAATGTTTTGATTGATCGTTAGACACAAACAAGTGCTTGCCTGGAAATTCCAGCTGCCTCTGACATGTGTTAACAAAACCACCTGATCAAACCCAACAGCCTCCAGTAAAACACCCAACCCTCAGCATCCCGGCTTAGCTAAAGCACCCCACTCTCGGGGCCCCATTCAGCATTGCCTGCAACTTGCAGTCAGAGCTCCAGGAGGAATTCTCACTGACTCATTTATTGCTGTAGAAATACTCTCCTCCGTAAAACTCTCTTAGCATTTGGGGTGCTCCAGATTATGACTGACTTGAGACCAGTTTAAGGGAACCGGACACCTCAGTTTGGGGGGCTGCCCTCTTTCAGCCAATGCTTACATGGAGACGTGCTCTGGAGCCCATTCTGTAACTGGCTAATCGGCCGACTTCGCCCATCCCCCAGCACGGTCTCTGTGCTGAGCCCCAGTGCAAACTGGCGCCAGCTGGGCTGCTCCAGGAACTGGAATTTGGAATCCACTGCATGCTAATGACTGCAATGGGGAGCCCTGTGCTCAGCATGACTGACCAGAATGGAGTGTGTTATTGACGTTACCAGGAGCAGCATCTCTGCCTGAGGTGGGCAGTGGCAGGGGTGGGAGGCTGGGAGTGGGAATACAGAGGCCATTGTCACCCTGACGATGTGACTTTGTTGGGGCAGGTTTGGGTCTCTGGGTTTGGTTCCCACTATACAATGACTTGAGGTTTTAAATAATTACCAAACAAAAAAAAATGTCTGGCAAGATCCACATGAAATAAAAACACTGAGCAAGCTGCTATGCCCAGAGATATTCAGTAGTGTGCCCCTTATTGGAACCTCCAAAGCCTGGCGTCAGTCCTGGGCTAGCCTGCTCAAAGGGTGCTTCCTGCAAAGCTCAGAGCTGATCGCACCTTTCTTAGAGTCTGAGTCTGTTCCCATCTGGGGGATTGGTTGAAGAATCTCTCTAGGGCCTCGCTATGGCCAAACACTTTAGCATGTGCTTACTTTTAAGCACAAGAGTGGGCCAATTGACTGCAGTATTGCCAATCCCAAATGTTCAAAAATCACGAGATTGGCTTTAAAAATCTCAAGATTATATAAAATATTAGATTTGGGGTTCTTTTTATTTGCCTTCTGCTTTTGGGGCCTTTAGGGTGCACTGAGGTCACATTTGGAAGCTTTCTCCACAGTCATGAGGGCTAGAAACTTACTTTTTTTTAAGAATGAAGGCTGAAATCATCACATCTCCACCTGACTCCAGGAGCTGGGGCTTTAAGGAAAACAATAATTATCCTGACACTCATGACAAAAATCATGAGAGTTGGCAACACTGTGACTGGACCGGAGCAACTCCTAACATGCTTCAAATTAATAATATTTCACTTTTATAGAGCGAGCACTTTTCACTAAGCAGATGCTGAAGTGCTTTGCTGGATGGGGAGGCGTCTCTGTTTGGAACGTTCTAACTGGCACAATTTGTTCTTGGAATAAAGGGATTACAGTCTGTTCTCCCCAGCAGACATTTTGTTGGGGTTTTGCCTCTGAATTGCTGTCAGTTTAACAGAGGCTTCCTGGGTTTGTTTTTCCTTCTGCGCTTTCAGATCCAGCTGCTCTCTGAGGCTGGAACCAGACCGTTAAATGCATCAAGCTGTGAAATAGTCTTTGCTCTGCTAAAGTGGGTGCATGGTATAACTGCATCTGCTTTGTCTGAAAGGGATACGCTACAGCTGCTTTGCTGAACAGAAAAATGCTGCACCACGAACAGTTAAAATGCAAAATTGGGCTGCAACCTTGCAACTGGACCTGCATGGGTGAACCCCAGTGGGGCTCTGCAGGGACACAGGGGTCCTGCTGCATGATTGGGGGTCTCTCTTTAGTTAGGTTTTGCTGCTAGCTGAGACGTATGCATTTAAGATCATGTATATTCTGCCCTCACCTGGGGTTGAATGGAACTTGTCTATTGATGCTTGTAGAATTCACATAATTTTATAGTAAATGAAACGTACAATGATTAACAAATTGATTTGGGGCAGTGACATTTTCAGAAACTTTCATCAAAGCCTGAGCATTTTGGGGGCATCAACCTGAGCTGGGTTTAAAAGATTGAATGTGTTATACTTAGAAAATTAAAACCAGCAGGATCTTATTCAGGGGATAAGGCAATACGCCGTGTTACTGTGAATACAGAAAGAATCAGAGTAAGCAATCGGTTATAGCTATAACATTCCATTCACTCCCACAGTCATTCCACACACACACAAGTTCTGCAAGGTTGTTATTATAATTATCAGCCTAGAAGTTGCTCGTGCCAAGTCACTTGCCAGGTGGCCTGGACACGAGGATGGAGCCGGGCCTTGTCAGATGCGCATCCGATGCGCCTGAAAGTTGGTTGCAGAACCAGACCCAAAGTCCTCAGACTTTAGGGTCTGTCTTTATAGGGATCCATCCTCATACAAGTCTATGGGGTTTGCCTTTTCATGCTGTTCTCACGTTTGAAGTGATAATCAATCATGCAGATAGCACAGCAATGACAGTTTGTTGTTATCTTGTTCTTCGGTCCCCTTGGGGCGGTTCGGGGTGGAGTCCGGTGTGCCCTCAGGGTTATCGGGTTATCTCGCCCAAACAGTCCTGTCGGAGCGTCGTCGTTTTTCTTCCTCCAGATGTGGTGTCATTTATTATGATTCTAAGGCTGGCGCCTCAACCTTTTATTACCCATCCAAACATACAACCGCAATCACACTCTATTTCACTTCACATATTTTTTATTACATTTACATTTTATTACCTATTCATTCGTTACCAGAACCATTTTAAAATCATTGGGGCATGACAGACTCCAATAGACCTATTCATAGATTCTAGGACTGGAAGGGACCTCGAGAGGTCATCAAGTCCAGTCCCCTGCCCTCATGGCAGGACCAAATACTGTCTAGACCATCCCTGATGGACATTTATCTAACCTACTCTTAAATATCTCCAGAGATGGAGATTCCACAACCTCCCTAGGCAATTTATTCCAGTGTTTAACCACCCTGACAGTTAGGAACTTTTTCCTAATGTCCAACCTAAACCTCCCTTGCTGCAGTTTAAGCCCATTGCTTCTTGTTCTATCCTTAGAGGCTAAGGTGAACAAGTTTTCTCCCTCCTCCTTATGACACCCTTTTAGATACCTGAAAACTGCTATCATGTCCCCTCTCAGTCTTCTCTTTTCCAAACTAAACAAACCCAATTCTTTCAGCCTTCCTTCATGGGTCATGTTCTCAAGACCTTTAATCATTCTTGTTGCTCTTCTCTGGACCCTCTCCAATTTCTCCACATCTTTCTTGAAATGCGGTGCCCAGAACTGGACACAATACTCCAGCTGAGGCCTAACCAGCGCAGAGTAGAGCAGAAGAATGACTTCTCGTGTCTTGCTCACAACACACCTGTTAATACATCCCAGAATCATGTTTGCTTTTTTTGCAACAGCGTCACACTGTTGACTCATATTTAGCTTGTGGTCCACTATAACCCCTAGATCCCTTTCTGCCGTACTCCTTCCTAGACAGTCTCTTCCCATTCTGTATGTGTGAAACTGATTGTTCCTTCCTAAGTGGAGCACTTTGCATTTGTCTTTGTTAAACTTCATCCTGTTTACCTCAGACCATTTCTCCAATTTGTCCAGATCATTTTGAATTATGACCCTGTCCTCCAAAGCAGTTGCAATCCCTCCCAGTTTGGTATCATCTGCAAACTTAATAAGCGTACTTTCTATGCCCATATCTAAGTCATTGATGAAGATATTGAACAGAGCCGGTCCCAAAACAGACCCCTGCGGAACCCCACTGGTTATACCTTTCCAGCAGGATTGGGAACCATTAATAACTACTCTCTGAGTACGGTTATCCAGCCAGTTATGTACCCACTTATAGTAGCCCCATCTAAATTGTATTTGCCTAGTTTATTGATAAGAATATCATGAGAGACCATATCAAATGCCTTACTAAAGTCTAGGTATACCACATCCACCTCTTCTCCCTTATCCACAAGACTCGTTATCCTATCAAAGAAAGCTATCAGATTGGTTTGATATGATTTGTTCTTTACAAATCCATGCTGGCTATTCCCTATCACCTTACCACCTTCCAAGTGTTTGCAGATGATTTCCTTAATTACTTGCTCCATTATCTTACCTGGCACAGAAGTTAAACTAACTGGTCTGTAGTTCCCTGGGTTGTTTTTATTTCCCTTTTTATAGATGGGCACTATATTTGCCCTTTTCCAGTCTTCTGGAATCTCTCCCGTCTCCCATGATTTTCCAAAGATAATAGCTAGAGCTCAGATACCTCCTCTATTAGCTTCTTGAGTATTCTAGGATGCATTTCATCAGGCTCTGGTGACTTGCAGGCATCTAACTTTTCTAAGTGATTTTTAACTTGTTCTTTTTTTATTTTATCTTCTAAACCTACCCCCTTCCCATTAGCATTCAGTAGGTTAGGTATTCCTTCAGACTTCTCGGTGAAGACCGAAACAAAGAAGTCATTAAGCGTCTCTGCCATTTCCAAGTTTCCTGTTACTGTTTCTCCCTCCTCACTGAGCAGTGGGCCTACCCTGTCCTTGGTCTTCCTCTTGCTTCTAATGTATTGATAAAAAGTCTTCTTGTTTCCCTTTATTCCTGTAGCTAGTTTGAGCTCATTTTGTGCCTTTGCCTTTCTAATCTTGCCCCTGCATTCCTGTGTTGTTTGCTTATATTCATCCTTTGTGATCTGTCCTAGTTTCCATTTTTTATATGACTCCTTGGATATCAGTAAGTGGAAATTGCAAGTTACAGTCTCTTCAAAACCACACCAGGATCTGGGTAGAAGCATCCATGCTCAGGCGCTCTGTCTGGCTACAGGCGCAGGTGGAGGAGACAGAAGCAGTGCTGGCACAGGAGTTGCGGGTCTTCCTAACCATCGTAAGGCTCCCTCTGTCACACTCCCTCTCAAACTCCCCTGTCTGCAGCCCCCTAGTCGCTCTGCCTCTGGCTTTTAAAGCCTGTTTGCCTAGGTCAGTCCCACCCCCTCGTGAGTCACACTGGGGAAGGCCAATCAAAGGCAATCAAGGGAACAAGGTCAGGCACTCAGTCCCAACTGCCACAGCAGCTGTAACTGAAACTGAAGTCACCTGAAATCAGAATCACAATTAAAATTCAAACAGTCGAGCAAACTCACTCACACCAACAGCTAGTACTCTCACTCTCACCTGGTAGCCTGTTCGGCAGCGGGATCTCTTGCTCTCCCTCTCAAACTCCCCTGTTTGCAGCCCCCTGTCCGCCACTTGTTACATATGAAAAGGAAACAAGCAAGATAAGAATGCAGGCGTGGGAGTTAACAAATCTTATTCCTGAGTTCAGGAAAACAGCTGTAACAGCAGCTGTCCTTAACAGTAATCTTATCACTTTTTTTGTCTCGGGATGTGCTTCTACAGACCTTGTAAACTGACAGGCATATTTCAATTAGCACAGACTCAGCAGGCTAAGAGGCATATTTCTTTCTAATGGTCAGGCCAAATCCAGGGTCTGTTCTAGGCCATTCTTTCTCACACTTTCCCATAACATAGATGTATTCATTATTACTTATATCCAACAAATGCTGGGTTAGCCTGGTATTTGAGCTTGGGCTGATTTTGTGTTTTAATTCCCTCACTGCCTGGGCCTGGTGCACAGCTCAGGTCTCCTGTACAAACTCTCTGAAGACTGGGGGAGGGCACTGGTGTCAGGACTGTGGGAAATCCGCACTGCTCAGAGGCCAGGCTGCTACGATGACCCCCATGTCCATCCAATAGAGCCCTGCACTCACAGGTGTGAGCTGAGGGGAGGGAGTCACACCTCCAGTGTGAGCGCCACTCAACACAGAGATCTGTTGGTGAGCAGCCCGTAGGTGAGAACTGGTTGTCCAAATAATTCCGTGTAAGAATAATGAACAGACTCGTAGGGAATCGCGGCAGGTTGGGGGACGACTTAGCGGACAGGGCTAAATTCACAACAAATAACGTTCTCAGCAAATAATTCCCCCAGGAGTTTACAGGCGGGAAGAGAGACCCCACCCTGTGACACATGGGGCAGGGCTCACAATAACGCTCTCTGCCGGCGTTAATTCCATTGGCTTCGACCGGGGCCCTAGAGCTATAACTGTGCCTCCAAAGGGCGCGTCATTGAAGACATGGTATGAAACTCATGTCAGTGCTTCGAAGTGAGAAGAACTTGTTGTGACTGATCTTGCCATGCTTGGAAGAGAATCCCTATACTCAGCCTTGCAGACTACACTGCCTGAGCCTTTGACAGCTGAGAGGGAGATATGATGTTTGCACAATAGGAAAAAACCCAGCGACCGCACTGCAAACCTCAATTTGCCTTTCATTTGATAAAGGCACATTGACTGCTGGTTTATACAGAGTGTTCCGGGCTGCTATATGCAGATAATGTTTTGTAATTTTATCTTGCAAAGTAACTGTGGAGTGCACAGCCTGCAGCCTCATGGATGCCCCAGTCCAGCAAAGCACTTAAGCGCCTGCTTAACTTTAAGCAAAAGTCGTTTCGATGAGACTGCTCCAATGTGTAAAAGTGAGGCATGTCCTTAAGTGCTGCACTGGATTGGGGTCTGAGATGGAGAGTCTGCTAATTAGTAGAGCCCTGCAAATCTGCGGATATCTGCCTTATATCCACGGACCATGTTTGCGGCTCGGATGGGCTCTACGAATAAGGAGTATTTATTTGGGCAGGCGCTGAGAGATTGCGCTACTAAAACAGTGAGTTGGTCTTGATGAATAAAGACAAAAAGGGAGGGTGGAGGATATGTTTGACTGGAAACGTGCCATGACGCCAGCCTCAGAGTATCTGCGATAGCTGCCATAGAATAAGAGTCAATGGGAGCGCTAGTAACAGCGACAGCTGGGTGGATAATGGCGGAGCATTTTCACAGACAGCCTCCCATCTACAGAGAGAGACATTTATCCTGACAAAAACGGCATCAACATTTGGAACTTTCAAAAAAGTGTCGGTCAGTTGTACTAATGAGAATGTAGCGCAGTTCTTCTTTTCTGATGCAAAGTGCCTGGTGTGTATGAAATAGTTCACCTCCTTCCCATGGGTGTTTTTTTGTTCTCTGTTTGTTTTTATTTTGGAATTTAGAAATGCAGGTCTCCCCTACCCTGCCACTCCATGATGGCTGGAGGACGAACGAAATTACAAGAGGCAAGAGAGCAAAGGTGAGCGGTTAAGAGGGGGGAGGGGCTCTTTAGTCAGACGGTTTCAAATTGTCAACATCTATTTAATCTTGACTCTAATGAGCCTCTGGGAGAAAGGTAGTCTCTGTTCAGCTTTCACAGCACACGGTTACTGAAGGGGGGGAGCCACAGTCAACATTTGCCACCTCCAGAAGGGTCTTCTGGCAAAATCAGGAGAAACCAGGCTTGTACAGTGCCTTGTAGAACAGGGTCTTGGTCTAAGACAGGCTCCTAGATGTTACGCCAAATAATAAGCAACATTATAATCATAATTGTCACAGGGTGGCTGGCCCCTATAAGTGAAGCGGCGTCAGCCCCCCAATACCAGCACAAGTTGACCTCATTAAGAGGGGAGGGTGACATCTGGGACTAATAAATGAGAGGAAGACTATGGTGATCAGGGAGGAGGTCTCTGGAGGAAGTCCCCGGGAAAAGGGATAGGAGACCAGCGGAAGGATTAGCTTGCTGGTCTTTCCCAGGCAGAGGCTTGGGAACCAGGAAGAAACTTGGGAAGGACTCCAGCCAGGAGGGCTAGGGTGGCTGTTTAATAAAACAGGTGGTCTCCAAAGGAAAGCCGAGGTGTGTCATTTGGCTGCATTTCAGGACTTTTAGGGACTATATGCCCCGTGTGTGAGATAAATGGTCTGTGTCTTGGGCCTTTTGAAGATTGTTTGCACTGTAGGGATAATAAACCAGCCCTGGGTAGGGGTAATATCAAACCCAGGAGATGTTGTGGTGAGTCCTTAAGGAGCCTGAGAGGGGAAACTGAGGTGGCAATCCTTGTGTTACTGTGCCCACCCACAAGGGGGTGCTTGGGGTCGAGGGAGAATAATGACAATCAGCCTGCCACTTCAGAACAAAAAAGAAGTAAAGAAAAAACACCTCGGCTTATTTGCAGGCCTCTTTCTCCATCAGGAAGATGCAAAGCCCGGTTTTTACTAATCCAATCTAGGGCAGGAGGAGTGGAGCTGGCATTCTTTCCCAAATGTTCTGGGGACTGTACATGCAAAACCATCAGAAATCAGAAACCATGAGAACCATCCTAAGCTAAAGCAAATGTGTGCTTCAAATTCCTGCAGCGCCTAATAAACGAGAAAACAATAGTCATTACCCAGCGAGAGCAAAGCCTCATGATTGTTCTTCTTCACGTCCTTGGACAGCTCCTTCTGCCATTCAGCTAGCTCCTGCCACTCCTCCGCAGAGAAATCAACGGTGATGTAACCATACATGACAGGGGCCTGAAATGACAAATAAACCATGATCAGCAACGTCTGCTTCAGTCTCATCCTGAGAGCGGCAGCTCTGGGTCCCAGCAGGGCAGCGAGAGCGTTTCCTGTGCGTGTAGCCCATACCCAGAACACAGAGTCCAGCTGGTGCATCCAGGGTGGAAATCCCATCCTGACAGCTCACCCGTCACCACAAGGCAAACATAATTTGGGATGTCCCTGGAGATTTCCCACCAAGATGACACCAGTCCCATCCCCAGCCTCTTTACATGAACAATGTCTAAGTGGTTTGAATATCATCCGAAAGGTGAGGAGCCCCAGCCATTGAGCGGGACCTCACTGTGCAAGGTGCTGTACAAACACAGAACAAAGAGATGGGTCCCCGCCCCCTAGATGTACACCCATTCGTACCCTGATCCAGGCCTTAATACAAGAGTATATGTTTACTACCTTTTTATTCCCACTATGACACGGCTGTGAGAGAGAGCTGCTTTCTAATGCTGTTCAAGCATCATCAGTAGAATTGTTAAGTAAGTTGCAAGTGCATTACCGGAGATCACGTACGAATCATAAAGAGCCCAACCTAATGCTCAGCTCCCAGTAAGAGCCCAGCCTGACGCTCAGCTCCCAGGCAGTGTCTGCAGGCAGGAACACAACATCTTTGTTCCATGTAAGCTGAGTGCAGGGGGGGTCATTATGGGCCAACACAGATGGACACCCCGATGCAGAGAGGAATGGACCTTGAACGGCATTTGTGTGAGAGAGGAAAACTCTGCTTAGAGGCCCCAGAAAGGACCCATTCCTTCCCCCTCCTGCTCCTCATCAATAGGACCCCTGCCTCTCTCTCTACTCCTGATCCCCCATCCCCCCTGCAGCATCATGGGACCCCTCTCATCTCCCAGAGCCAGCTCCCCATCATCCAGGTGGTCTGATGGTCCCTGTCCTCCAAACCTGCCTCACAGTTAACTGGACTTGTTTACAGCAGGTTTAACTAATAAAGTGGTCAAAATGGAGCCTCAGCTGAACCTACAATAGACCACTTTGTAAATTCCTTAGTGTAGACAGGCCCGAAGTGAATATTTATACTGGCACACGACATATGTTCAAAGTGTGTCTTACAAGAACATGTCAGATCCTGGCAGAAATATGAATCCAGAAGCTCAAATGATCTTTAAAATAATGTTTGCCCAATTTCTATCCCAAGCAGCATGCGTCTGTGCCTCAGTTTCCTCATCTAACAAAAGGGAATAATGGCACTGACCTCCTTTATAAAGCACTTGGGGATCCACTGATGAACAGTGCTATGAAACAAGTGGGTATTATTATTAGGTGACTGACACCCACAAGCCAGTCTCCTGGTTCTCCAGGTGGCTTAGACCTTATTTGGATTGGAAGGATCATTTTATGATCCTCCAGTCAAGATGCTACAGCCAGTGACAAACTGACCTATAGGAAGCCAGTAGGTGTTTATGGTTCAGCTGACAAAATTCCCTATTCAGAGGGGGAGGGATAGCTCAGTGGTTTGAGCATTGGCCTGCTAAACCCAGGGTTGTGAGTTTAATCCTTGAGGGGGCCACTTAGGGATCTGGGGCAAAATCGGTACTTGGTCCTGCTAGTGAAGGCAGGGGCCTGGACTCAATGACCTTTCAAGGTCCCTTCCAGTTCTAGGAGATGGGATATCTCCATTAATTTATTTAATTCCTGAGCCCAGCAGGAACTTTATTCAGCATCTCACAGAAGCTTGCTCTCCCTAGATTGCTGGTTGGAGACTCTCAGGCCTGGTTTACACTTACCCCCCAATTCGAACTAAGGTACGCAACTTCAGCTACGTGAATAACGTAGCTGAAGTCGAAGTACCTTAGTTCGAACTTACCTCGGTCCACACGCGGCAGGCAGGCTCCCCCGTCGACTCCGCGGTACTCCTCTCGTCTAGCTGGAGTACCGCAGTCGACGGCGATCACTTCCTGGTTCGACTTATCGCGTCCAGACAAGACGCGCTAAGTCGAACCCAGAACTTCGATTCCCAGCCGCCGAACTAGCGGCTGGATGTAGACATACCCTCACACTCTCTATATCTGAAATCCCACTAGATCAGCAGTATGGAAAATGGCCTTTGTTTATCAGGCAGCCATTGAAATGATCGAATGTCCTGCTAGCTCTTCCGTCACGAGGTTTAGTACTTTTGTCATTTGGGCGAGGCATCAAAGCAAGGAACCAGCCACTATGGTCGTTATAAAATTCCATTGCACTTTTCACAAGAAGGGGAGTGTTAACCCTTGCGACCAATTCCAATTCTGAACACCCTACAACAGAATCTCAGGGTTGGAAGGGACCTCAGGAAGTCATCTAGTCCCACCCCCCGCTCAAAGCAGGACCAATCCCCAGGCAGATTTTTGCCCCAAATGGCCCCCTCAAGGATTGAACTCATAATGCTGGGCTTAGTAGGCCAACGCTCAAACCACTGAGCTATCCCTCCCCCACAATGTCAGTTGGACATGGTATCTTCACTTCCTGTTGCCTACTGTAAATGTAAGCCATTAAGTAGCTATTGTATTTCAATCCAGTGGCTGGTGAAACTGATTCCTGTACAATTTGTAGTTTGTTGGTCAAATGAGTTTGCTGTCCATTTGGATGAAAGGAACTATCTATAGAAATGCACGATCATTACATAGTTACAGACCTACTGGATCTTCCAGAGACAGGGCCTTACTCCTATGCATTCTCCTCCCTCCAGAAGCTGGATCCTGCCACCAAGTGCAAGGGCTGTAATGAGGAAGAGAGGGACACAAAGAAGCAGTGCCAGGATTTATGTAGCATGAAGAATCCCAGGCTCTTTTCTGCTCAAGTAGCATGACAGAAAAATGCTGCTTTAGAAAACAGAGGCCCAGCCTCATTGAGAAGTGGGAACAGCAAAACGTTCTGCATTAACTTGTTCTGCTTAATATCATCAGCTTTCCCCTTCTCTTCCCTGGGCTCAAAGCTCCGTTTTTACTGGGAATGGAGGCGAGTGCGGGACAGACATCCACTAAGGACACTGGTTAGCGGAAGACAAGTTCCAGCAGGGCTCTATTGTGCATCGCTTTGCAGGTTTCATTGCAACACAAAGGGTTAGGAAACAGATTTCCATTTTAAATGAGAGTTCTGCAAAACCTGGTGGAAAAGATTCTACAACTCTGCAGTCTGTGGTTGTTGCCTTCTAATCTAGCAGCAGAATATACAGTACGGGAGTTAGTAATGTTTAACTCTTATTGCACATGACAAAGTTATTCTCTGTCAGGTTTACTGATCAGTATAACTAGCAACAATTTCACACAATAGATAGATACTGTGTGTATGTATATATACCTTTGCATATGTTTGTATAAATAATTCTCGGTGTGTGCTTGTAAAGACGTATTAAAGACGATCAGCCAGCTGTACAATGTGTCTCTGGCAAACAAACGATTCATTGAACTCTCTGCTCTCGCATACACCACCACGTTTCTTGCTCGTCATGCACTCAGAACAGTTTTCCTCCCAACAAAGCAGTGCAGCTATTTTATTGCCCCTTTAAAAGAGCAGATGCTATTTCACCCTTGAATGCACTGCCCCTGTTCCACCCAGGATCCCCCCCTTCTGCCCCCCCCACTGCAGCCCCCAAACCCATTTGCTCCTTTTGCCCACCCCACTGTGGCCCCAAGACCAGAGAAGCTCTCCCCTCCCCCCCCCACCCTGAGGCTGCAGCAGGGAGCGAGAGCTCCTCCAGTCCCAGGGCCGCAATGGGGGGCCAGGTGCTGGGGCTTCCCCTGCCACCCCCAGCACTTCTGCAGGGGACCAGGGTCAGGGAGATAGGGCTTTCCCTGCCCTGCCTGTCCAGCACTTCTGCTGGAAAGTGGGGTCAGGCACGGGGAGGGCCGGCTCTACTGTTTTTGCCGCCCCAAGCAGCGCGCCGAATTGCCGCCGCGGATGGTGGGGGCAGTCCGTGTGCCGTTAGGGCGGCACGTGCATTTCCTCGGCAGCGGCAATTCGGCAGCAGCTCGTCTTCAGCCGAAAGACAGAAGCCGCCGAATTGCCGCTGCGGGCAGCTGAACGTAGAAGCTGCTGCCGAATTGCCGCCGCCGCGGAAATGCACATGCCACCCTAACCGCACATGGGCTGCCCCCGCCGTCCATGGCGGCAATTTGGCGCGCTGCTTGGGGCAGCAAAAACACACGGACTGCCGCCCCTTGCAGATTGCCGCCCCAAGCACCTGCTTGGAATGCTGGTGCCTGGAGCCGGCCCTGGGCACGGGGGCTTCCCCTGCGGCCCCATGGCTTCTGCCGGGGACAGGGAGGGGGAATGGCTGGGCACTTCTCCTGCCTCCCTGCGGCTTCTGCTGGGGACGGGGTCGGGGGGTGCTGGGCTGGGGCTTCCCCCATCTTGTGGCTTCTGCCAGGGATGGAGTTGGAGGGTGCTGGGGCTTCCCGTCCTGCCCTGCCCACCCGGCACTGCTACCTGGGAGTGGGGTTGGGGTCTGGGGGCTTCCCCCGCCCCACCCGCCCTGGATTCTGTCGGCCCGGTGGCTAATCCACCACTGTGAGCAGCACTGGAGATACCAGCCCATGGCTCCGGCCTCACTCTGGCTCCACTGAGATCAATGGCAACACTCCCCCATGGGGCCAGGATTTCACCCTATGCATCAGCAGGACTGAGGGAGACCAGCTCAGAATGTCTTGTTTGGATGGTGGCCCAGTGCTGCCCTGCTGCATTAAACCCTGCTCCTCTCCCTCGCCAGCATCACTAGGCCATGGGCTGCCCTCCCGAGTGCCGCTCCCCGTCCCTGAGACCTGTGCTAGGCCAGCTGAGCTGCTGGGGCAATGCCCCCCATCGCTCACTAGCCAGAGCGCCGGGAAAGAGGGAGGCAGGGGCCCCAGAGGGCTCTGAGCTCAGCATCAACTCCTGGGCGTCAGAAGGGCTGGAAGGCCCAGTGCTTAGAGTGGTCTGAAGAAAGTGGGGGAGCTCTCAATCAGTGCGGGGCGGCTTTGCTAGGAGGGTGCTGACAGTTCTGCCCTCAGTGACCCAGGTCAGAATTTGGGTGTTTATTTATTGCCAGGTCCGCACCCCCCCACACCCAGCTGAGAAGGCCCCGGAGCAGAGCTGTGCTGGGGGAATGAGCAACCCCCCAGCAGCAGGTCCCCAGCCCTGCCCAGCGCCACTAGACATGTGCCCCCGGCCCCTTTCTCAGCTAGCGGCTCTGGGCTCCGCAGCCCCTGTGCCCCCGTGAGCAAAGCCAGCCCTGCTGTTCGGCTCCCCGGGGCCACTGGACTGTCCGTGACTTGCCCCCAGGCCAGATTCGAGCCCAACACACCCAGCAGCCGCTGCCCCGGGCCGGCTTCCCGCGGGGGCTGGGCCCGCAGAGCCGGAGGGCGGCGCATCCCAGCGGGGAAGGTGTCTCGGGCTGGGCGGCCCGCGGGGGCAGGTTTGAGAAACCCCTTCCCCGGCCGGGGGCTGCTCCGGCGGCCGGCGCGCAGGGCCGGGCAGCGGCTGGGCGCGGAGAGCGGCGCCACGACGCGGCGTGTGCGGGCCTGGGCTGGGCTCGGCTGCCGGCGGAGGGGCCCCGGGGCGGCTGGGAGAGGCAGGCGGCCCGCGGAGGGCTGAACTCCTGCCTCGGGAACCTCCGGCGCGGCGGCTGCAAACGCGTCTCGCTCGCCCCGAGCCCCGGGGCAGCTGCTGCCTTTGTGCGTCTGCAGCGGGCTCGGCTCGGCTCGTCCCTCCTGCCCGGCGAGTGCGCGGCGGCCGGGCCGGGCTCCGTGGCGTGGGGCCCCGTCAGCGGGGAAGCTGCAGCCGAGAGACCGAACCTGCCGCTGCCCGAGGAGAGGAGCCGCCGGCCGGCCGGGGCATGGCTGGGGCGCGCTCCGCTCAGGTAGGGCTTTGCCATCGGGCCTGCAGCGGGGCCGGGGCTGCGCGCTCTGGGGGTTGCCGGCGCTAGTCCGGGGGTAATTGCCCCCTGCCACAGACTTTCCGGGGGACGTTGGGCCGAGTCAGCACCTCTCCGGGCCTCAGTTGCTATCTGTACAATGGGATCATCGCCGCCCCGCCCCACCAGCGGGCTCAGGGGGCGGGGCTGGCTTGTCAGGATAATACACTAACGCAGTGACCCCTTTCACACAGCAAGCCATTGAGTCCAACCCCCCCTTATACATTAAAAACACTTTTAAATATATTTAACACTGTTATAAATGCTGGATGCAAAGCGGGGTCTGGGTGGGGGCTGACAGCTCCCGACCCCCTCATGTGGGTCCTGACCCCCAGTTTGAGAACCCCTGCACTAACGGTTGTGAAGCACTTGAAGGTCTCCTTTTGAAAAGTGCTGTACAGGAGCGAGGTGTTATTAGTTATTATTATGTGTCATCTCCTTATGTTCCCCAGGTTTCAGAGTAGCAGCCATGTTAGTCTGTATCCGCAAAAAGAACAGGAGTACTTGTGGCACCTTAGAGACTAACAAATTTATTAGAGCATAAGCTTTCATGGGCTACAGCCCACTTCTTCAGATGCATATAGAGTGAAACATATATTGAGGAGATATATACACACACATACAGAGAGCATGAACAGGTGGGAGTTGTCTTACCAACTCTGAGAGGCCAATTAAGTAAGAGAAAAAAAACTTTTGAAGTGCTAATCAAGATAGCTCAGTACAGACCGTTTGATAAGAAGTGTGAGAATACTTACAAGGCGAGATAGATTCAATGTTTGTAATGGCTCAGCCATTCCCAGTCCTTATTCAATCCTGAGTTGATTGTGTCTAGTTTGCATATCAATTCCAGCTCAGCAGTCTCTTGTTGGAGTCTGTTTTTGAAGTTTTTCTGTTGTAAGATAGCCACCCGCAGGTCTGTCATTGAATGGCCAGACAGGTTAAAGTGTTCTCCCACTGGTTTTTGAGTATTATGATTCCTGATGTCAGATTTGTATCCATTAATTCTTTTGCGTAGAGACTGTCCGGTTTGGCCAATGTACATGGCAGAGGGGCATTGCTGGCACATGATGGCATATATCACGTTGGTAGATGTGCAGGTGAACGAGCCCCTGATGGTATGGCTGATGTGATTAGGCCCTATGATGATGTCACTTGAATAGATATGTGGGCAGAGTTGGCATCGGGCTTTGTTACAAGGATAGGTTCCTGGGTCAGTGTTTTTGTTCAGTGATGTGTGGTTGCTGGTGAGTATTTGCTTTAGGTTGAGGGGTTGTCTGTAAGCGAGGACAGGTCTGTCTCCCAAGATCTGTGAGAGTAAAGGATCATCTTTCAGGATAGGTTGTAGATCTCTGATGATGCGCTGGAGAGGTTTTAGTTGGGGGCTGAAGGTGACAGCTAGTGGTGTTCTGTTATTTTCTTTGTTGGGCCTGTCTTGTAGGAGGTGACTTCTGGGTACTCGTCTGGCTCTGTCAATCTGTTTTTTCACTTCAGCAGGTGGGTATTGTAGTTTTAAGAATGCTTGATGGAGACCTTGTAGGTGCTTGTCTCTATCTGAGGGATTGGAGCAAATGCGGTTATATCTTACAGCTTGGCTGTAGACAATGGATCGTGTGGTGTGTCCTGGATGGAAGCTGGAGGCATGTAGGTAAGTGTAGCGGTCAGTAGGTTTCCGGTATAGGGTGGTATTTATGTGACCATCGCTTATTAGCACAGTAGTGTCCAGGAAATGGACCGCTTTTGTGGATTGATCTAGGCTGAGGTTGATGGTGGGATGGAAATTATTGAAATCATGGTGGAATTCCTCAAGGGCTTCTTTTCCATGGGTCCAGATGATGAAGATGTCATCAATGTAGCGCGAGTAGGGGCTTTAGGGGACGAGAGCTGAGGAAGCGTTGTTCTAAGTCAGCCATAAAAATGTTGGCATACTGTGGGGCCATGCGGGTACCCATAGCAGTGCCGCTGACTTGAAGGTATATATTGTCCCCAAATGTGAAATAGTTGTGGGTGAGGACAAAGTCACAAAGTTCAGCTATGCCAATGTTCCTTCTGTAAGTGCCCTCTGATCCCCACACCAGTCTTCCCCATCCCACCCCAGCTCATTCAGGGCATTATTCGGTGCTGGCTAAAATGCTCCCCCCTTCCTCTCTCCCCCTCAAAATACTAGAGGGTAGTTTGCACCTGAGTAGGGAGGAAAATAGACTTCTAGGATGGCGGCTGGCACAACCGATTAAGAGAGCTTTAGACTAGGAATTTGGTGGAAGATGTTTAGGTAATCTCCACGCAGGATTTTAACATTGAGAGGGAAGAAAACAAAGTAAGAAAGGATACAGCCGTGGGTGGGAGAAAGGACATAAGGAGGAAGGGTAGTGTAGCTACCAGTCTAATAGGTGATACTGGCAGTAGAATGTCTGGGCCTAATCGGGTAAAGAATGTGAGCGAAGCCAAACAGCAAAAATTAAGATGTTTGTACAGCGATGCGAGGAGCCTAAGTAACAAAATGGAGGAACTAGAGCTACTGATGCAGGAAGTAAAACCAGATATTATAGGGATAACAGAAACATGGTGGAATAGTAGTCATGACTGGAGTACAGGTATTGAAGGGTAGGTGCTGTTTAGGAAAGACAGAAATAAAGGCAAAGGTGGTGGAGTAGCATTGTATAGCAATGATGAGGTAGACTGTAAAGAAATAAAAAGGGATGGAATGGATAAGACAGAGTCTGTCTGGGCAAAAATCACATTGGGAAAAAAGCTACTAGAGCCTCCCCTGGGATAGTGGTTGGGGTATGCTACAGACCGCCGGGATCCGATTTGGATATGGATAGAGATCTCTTTAATGTTTTTAATGAAGTAAACACTAATGGGAATTGTGTGATCATGGGAGACTTTAACTTCCCAGATATAGACTGGAGGACAAGTGCTAGTAATAATAATAGGGCTCAGATTTTCCTGGATGCGATAGCTGATGGATTCCTTCACCAAGTAGTTGCTGAACCAACAAGAGGGGATGCCATTTTAGATTTAGTTTTGGTGAGTAGTGAGGACCTCATAGAAGAAATGGTTGTAGGGGACAACCTTGGTTCGAGTGATCATGAGCTAAGTTCACTTCAAACAAAATGGAAAGATAAACAAAAATAGATCAGTGACTAGGGTTTTTGATTTCAAAAGGGCTAACTTTAAAAAATTAAGGAAATTAGTTAGGGAAGTGGATTGGACTGAAGAACTTGTGGATCTAAAGGCGGAGGAGGCCTGGAATTACTTCAAGTCAAAGTTGCAGAAACTATCAGAAGCCTGCATCCCAAGAAAGACGAAAAAATTCATAGGCAGGAGTTGTAGACCAAGCTGGATGAGCAAGCATCTCAGAGAGGTGATTAAGAAAAAGCAGAAAGCCTACAAGGAGTGGAAGATGGGAGGGATCAGCAAGGAAAGCTACCTTATTGAGGTCAGAACATGTAGGGATAAAGTGAGAAAGGCCAAAAGCCATGTAGAGTTGGACCTTGCAAAGGAAATTAAAACCAATAGTAAAAGGTTCTATAGCCATATAAATAAGCAAAAAACAAAGAAAGAAGACGGACCGCTAAACAATGAGGATGGAGTGGAGGTTAAGGATAATCTAGGCATGGCCCAATATCTAAACAAATACTTTGCCTCAGTCTTTAATGAGGAGCTTAGGGATAATGGCAGGATGACAAAAGGCAGTGAGGATATGGAGGTAGATATTACCATATCTGAGGTAGAAGCCAAACTCGAACAGCTTAATGGGACTAAATCGGGGGGCCCAGATAATCTTCATCCAAGAATATTAAAGGAACTGGCACATGAAATTGCAAGCCCATTAGCAAGATTTTTTTAATGAATCTATAAACTCAGGAGTTGTACCGTATGACTGGAGAATTGCTAACATAATTCCTATTTTTAAGAAAGAAAAAAAAGTGATTTAGGGATTAATAACAAGAATTTTGGTTATAAATTGGGGACACATCAGTTGGAAGTAACAGAGGAGGAGAAGGACCTCGGAGTATTGGTTGATCACAGGATGACTATGAGCCGCCAATGTGATATGGCCGTTAAAAAAACTAATGCAGTCTTGGGATGCATCAGGCGAGGTATTTCCAGTAAAGATAAGGAGGTGTTAGTACCGTTATACAAGGCACTGGTGAGACCTCATCTGGAATATTGTGTGCAGTTCTTGTCTCCCATGTTTAAGAAGGATGAATTCAAACTGGAACAGTTACAGAGAAGGGCTACTAGGATGATCCGAGGAATGGATAACCTGCCTTTTGAAAGGAGACTCAAAGACCTCAGCTTGTTTAGCCTAACCAAAAGAAGGCTGAGGGGAGATATGATTGCTCTCTACAAATATATCAGAGGGATAAATACCAGGGAGGGAGAGGAATTATTTAAGCTCAGTACCAATGTGGACACAAGAACAAATGGATATAAACTGGCCATCAGGGAGTTTAGGCTTAAAATTAGATGAAGGTTTCTAACCATCAGAGGAGTGAAGTTCTGGAACAGCCTTCCAAGGGGAGCAGTGGGGGCAAAAGACATATGTGGCTTCAAGACTAAGCTTGATAAGTTTATGGAGGGGATGGTCTGATGGGATAGCCTAATATTGACAATTAATTGATCTTTGACTATTAGCGGCAAATATGCCCAATGGCCTGTGATGGGATATTAGATGAGGTTGGATCTGAGTTATTACAGAGAATTCTTTCCTGGGTGTCTGGCTGGTGAGTCTTGCCCACATGCCCAGAGTTTAGCTGATCACCATATTTGGGGTCGGGAAGGAATTTTCCTCCAGGGCAGATTGGCAGAGGCCCTGGAGTTTTTTTGCCTTCCTCTGCAGCGTGGGGCACGGGTCACTTGCTGGAAGATTCTCTACACCTTGAAGTCTTTAAACCATGATTTGAGGACTTCAATGGCTCAGCCATAGGTTAGGGGTTTGATACAGCAGTGGGTGTGTGAGATTCTGCAGCCTGCGTTGTGCAGGAGGTCAGACTAGATGATCATATTGGTCCCTTCTGACCTTAAAGTCTATTTATCTATGAAAATGCGCTGAAGACTGAATTATAATGCAGCCTGCATGTATCATGGATGTCCTACACCTGCATTAATGAATCACAGCATCTTTCATGTAAACAGCTCCCTGCCTGGTGGCTGTGAGGAGCTGTTGATGGGTGTTTCCTAGCCAGAACCTCATCCCATGAGTCACAGTGAAATGTTCCATCTTGGCCCTGACAAACGATGGGCCAGACCCAGCCGTATGCAACTTGCATTTGCCAGGGGAGTCTCTGGGACAAGATCGGGAGTGACGTAAACGCTGGTGTGAGTTACAGGTTGGATTTGCTAGTCAGTGGGGCCTAATAAACAGCTGACGTCTCTAGTCCAAACACATGGCTCCTGCAGCTAGGCGGGGAGGCACTGGTTGCTGCTTCAGCAGGAAATCGCCACTGAGACAAAGGCCAGGCTGCTGCTCCCCGTCCCTGCATCAGAGCCCTGCGGTGACAGGTGTGAGCTGTCCCGGGGGATTCACATCCTGGAGGCACCAGCAGCAACGTGTGTTGTCAGCGTGTGTTACACACGCAGGAAATGCTCTCCCTGCCCTGCCGGGACCCAGGGCTGCTGCTCTCAGGGTGTGATTGAAGTAGAGGCTGCTGATCACGGTTTATTTGCTATTTCAGGCTCCAGTCACATTTGACGACGTCGCTGTGTATTTCTCCGCGGAGGAGTGGGAGGAGCTAGCAGAATGGCAGAAGGAGCTGTACAAGGACGTGATGAGGGACAACTACAAGGCTTTGATCTCCCTGGGTAACGATTAGTGGTCACTCATTCATTAGAAGCTGCAGCCCCCAAATAAGAGAGCTTCAAGTCATGCTCTGTAGTGTGATTTCATGAAACAAAGAGAACTGCCTTAAGCACCACCCAGAGAACTCCCTGACCGGGAGGTCCTTCCATTTATTAAACTCCCCCTGCAACACATCCTGGTCCTCGCTGGTGCCTATAACCACTGCACATGCTGTACAAGCTCTGCCCGAGGCAGGGCTCCATAGAGAGCGCTCCCTGCATGCTGTGTGGTACCACTGTGGGAGCAGAATGGAGACGTTTCCTGTGTCTAGGGAGAAGTTCGGATGTAAGTGGACTAGTGGCTGAGGCCAGGGGGGGCACTGTGTATCATTCATGCCTCTACAGGAAGTGCAGGTACCTGAGTCTCGCATGAGTTGTTCAGCTCATCTCAATCCATAAGGCTTTTTTGCCTCTGAATCTTCACTCTCTTCCCAGGTAGTTCATACACTGGGCTGGGGTTAAATCAGGAGTGTCATTTTAAAACGCTGACAGGACAGTGAGTAATTGCTGAGCTACACATTAGGTGGGATGGATGGTCCAGTGGTCAGAGCGCTCGTCTAGAACTTGAGAGTCTTGAGTTCAGTTCCCTGCTCCACCACAGACTGTCTGGGGGACCTTGGGCAAGTCACAGGGTTCTCTGGGCCTCAGTTCCCCATCTATAAAATGGGGATAACTGCCTTGCCCGGCTGCACAGGGGCTTGTGAGGATAAACACATTAGCGATTGTGAGGGGCCAGCTAAGTACCTAGGATCGATGGATAATTCTCTTCTCCCATCACCAGGTCATGCTGCCACTAAACCTGACATTATCTGGCTGATTGAACGTGGGGAAGAGCCGTGTGTCAAGGGTCACAAGGACTCTGGGAATGGAAAAGCTTTTAACTTCTTCTGTGAGTAACGATTTCCAACCCGTTCGGAAACAATGAGTGTGTGGAACCCAGCCACCCCTTCCTGCGTGCTGGCAATTACCTCTTTGCTCCCAGGAACAAATGCAGTAACTGTTGTTACTGGCGCATCATTTTGGCAGGTGTCAGCCATGCATCCCCACCGCTATATTTCCACTCCCATTGGAAATAGCAACGGGGGTCTTCATTTTCCCTTGCTCGTGGGTGAACGGCTCTGGGGAGCAAAGCAGAGGCTGCTAAAGTGGAATTTGAAGTGGAGTGGAGAGGGCATTCTCTTGCTGGGAGCAAAAGAATGCCACAGAGAACAGCCACTCCTTCTTTCCCAAGCTGATCTAGAATTGACCGAATCGCCAAATTGGTACAGTTTGAGAGCTCCTCCCCTTCCTAGCAGAGGACAGAGGCTGTCAATCAATGCCCTGTCTGACTGCTATTTATTCGCTGCAAGCAAATGGAAACCCTTTAACAAACCTCTGTCTGTCTCTCTCCACTTTGTTACACTGTATTGACTTTCTGATTAGCTATGACATAATATCAGAGGAATCCAATTAACAGGTCAGAAATGATCTCTAGGATGAAATTCTGGCCTCACTGCAGTCAATAGCAAAACTCCTCTTGACTTCCAAAGGGCCAGGACTTCACCCTTAAAGCTTAGTGAGCGATTTCAGAAACATTTGTGAGACGTATTGACCCAAGAAGGCCAAAGGCAGACCTTGTGTAAGCAGCTGGAGCTGCATTCATGTTAATGAAGTTGACCCACGTCCAGTAGATCTGATTTGGGCCCTCTGCATGCAGATTGCCAAGTAGGATGTAGTTCTGGGGTGAGAGCCTGACCCCACTGAAGTCAATGGCAAAATTCTCATTGACTTTAACGGAACCAGGATTTCGCTCATAATTTCTACATAAAATTGGGCAGGAGTTTTCCAGCTGGTGCATGGCTGAAAGTCCAATCTCATGGGAATGCTATAGAAACAAAATGTTAATGTCATTGAAATAAACTAGGGCTGTCAAGCGATTAAAAAAATTAATCACGATAAATTGCGCAATTAAAAAAATTAATTGCGATTAATCACGCTATTAAACAACAATAGAATACCATTTATTTAAATATTTTGGATGTTTTTTACATTTTCAAATATATTGATTTCAATTATAACACAGAATACAAAGTGTACAGTGCTCACTTTATATTAATTTTTTATTACAAATATTTGCACTGTAAAAACCAAGAAATAGTATTTTTCAATTCACCTAATACAAGTACTGTAGTGCAATCTCTTTATCATGAAAGTTAAACTTACAAATGTAGAATTATGTAAAAAAACAACAACCTGCATTCAACAATAAAACAATATAAAACTTTAGAGCCTACAAGTCCACTCAGTCCTACTTCTTGTTCAGCCAGCTGCTCAGACAAACAAGTTCATTTACATTTGCAGGAGATAATGCTTCCACTTCTTGTTCACAATGTCACCTGAAAGTGAGAACAGATGTTCGCATGGCACTTTTGTAGCCAGCGCCGCAAGATATTTACATGCCAGATGCGTTAAAGATTCATATGTCACTTCATGCTTCAACCACCATTCCAGAGGACATGCTTCCATACTGATGATGGTTTCTGCTCGATAACAATCCAAAGCAGTGCAGACTGACCCATGTTCATTTTCATCATCTGAGTCAGATGCCACCAGCAGAAGATTGATTTTCTTTTTTGGTGGTTCGGGTTCTGTAGTTTCCGCATAAGAGTGTTGCTCTTTTAAGACTTCTGAAAGCGTGCTCCATACCTCGTCTCTCTCAGATTTTGGAAGGCACTTCAGATTCTTAAATCTTCATTTTAGAGTTGTAGCTATTTTTAGAAATCTCACATTGGTACCTTCTTTGCGTTTTGTCAAATCTGCAATGAAAGTGTTCTTAAAATAAACAACATGTGCTGAGTCATCATCTGAGACTGCTGTGGCATGAAATATATGGCAGAATGCGGGTAAAACAGAGCAGGAGACATACAGTTCTCCCCCAAGGAGTTCAGCCACATATGTAATTAACACATTATTTTTTTAATGAGCGTCATCAACATGGAAGCATGTCCTCCGGAATGGTGGCCGAAGCATGAAGGGGCATACGAATGTTTAGCATATCTGGCACATAGATACCTTGCAATGACGGCTAGAAAAGTCCCATGCGAACGCTTGTTCTCACTTCCTGGTGACATTGTAAATAAGAAGCGGGCAGCATTATCTCCCATAAATGTAAAAAAACTTGTTTGTCTTAGCGATTGGCTGAACAAGAAGTAGGACTGAATGGACTTGTAGGCTCTAAAATTTTATATTGTTTTGTTTTTGAGTGCAGTTATGTTACAAAAAAAATCTACATTAGTAAGTTGCACTTTCACGATAAAGAGATTTCACTATAGTACTTGTATGAGGTGAACTGAAAAATCCAATTTCTTTTGTTTATCATTTTTACAGTGCAAATATTTGTAATCAGAAGTAATAATATAAAGTGAGCACTGTACACTTTGTATTCTGTGTTGTAATTGAAATCAGTATATTTGAAAATGTAGAAAAACATCCAAAATATTGAATACGTTTACTTGGTATTCTCTTGTTGAACAGTGCAATTAAAACTGCGATTAATCACAATTAATTTTTTGAGTTAATCGCGTGAGTTAACTGTGATTAATTGACAGCCCTAAAATAAACCCATGATGTCATTGACTGCTGCTGTATAATTATGTTAACTGCACTATAGGCTGAACGTATTCACAGGAGCTTTCCATTCTCTCCAGCCCATGCAATAAAGAACATCTGGATTCTCTCTCCATTGCAGCAGTTGCTGAGATCAGGGGGAAGAAGGAGACTCATCCGCAGGAGACTCTCAGGGAATTGGAAGGGCCCAGGCTGTTAGAGCGTGGCCTCCAGAGCTCGGACAGGGAATTAGTCTGTCAGGCTCAGTCCAGCTCAGAAGATCATCAGGAAAACTCTGCCAGAAGTGGAGTGGAGCCACCCCTTCCTTGGCAAAGCGGGCTCACTGCAGCCACCTGGCAACGCTGCTCCCTGGGATGTGAGCAGGCGGCTTCCTTTGAACTCTCTGGGGGATGCCTGCGTGTGGTTGAGGACAGGTTCTGGCCCTTGGACGTCCTTGCTCCCCAGCCATTCACTCCTGCAGAGACTCTGTATAAATGTATCCAGTGTGAGAAATGGTTCACTCCCCCGCCAGCTGCTGGCGATCACGGAGGGACGCCCCTGGGAGCAGAGCCCTCCATTTGCCCCAAGTGCAAGGGGAGCCATGGGGAGAGCTCTCATCTTAGTGCATGTCAGAGACTCCCCCCAGGAGAGACTCCCTGTCTGCGTGCT